>NW_017136637.1:169802-180152 GCF_001652005.2 Ceratina calcarata | reverse complement strand
TAACTTTTGCTGTTGCAAATGATTTTTCATATAATTAATAATAAATCTTATTTATATCATCTAACTGTACTTAAAAAATGTAATAAAAACTATACCTTTCGTTGTAATATGGCATCACTTATATTCCCCTTCCTTATTTAATTTAAAATATGCAGCATTATAACTTGTGTCAGAGTTCACATACCAATCTTATCACATCCCTTCCAATTTACTTCCTCATTTCATTCTTGTCTATCTATCACTGGAAACGTTGTAATCGTGTCAATGTAATTCACTAACTATTACCTAAATATTGTTGTTGCAGTGATTAATAAATGATTCGGAGCTAATGAGTTACCATTTCGACTCCAGGTAACTCACAAATAAACAAATCATCGAAAATGCTTGAAAGTACAACGCATTACTGCTACTACGCCAACACTGATACTGATACTCTGAGAGAAAGAGAAATCGATGAAGATGAATTCATTTCTGAAGACGGTCAACTCAATGACGAACAAAAGAAGTGGGCTTGTCAGAGAATCGCTTCAAAAGTTATTAAACAGCACCGTGATGGAAATGCAAAATGCTCCTGGTATAGAAGACAACGGAACAATTGGCAACTGCGATGAAAGTATGAGCCTTTGTTCAGTTTTAGAAGCGATTTTTCTCCATGGACTAAAAGACAGTCTGTTAAATCGAGTTACGGAAGTATTGAGCGGCCCAGACTTCGATGCAGTGCCTCAACCAAGCTTCTGGGGTCCTTTGCTAGTATTCTCCCACAGGCAAATCATAGATCATATTCAAGGCTTGGCTCAACTTACTACGGAAGTAGGCTACTGCAGAGCTTGGATAAGATTAGCTCTAAACGAAGGCCTGTTAGCCAGTTACCTGTGCTCTATACGTAGGGACAATTCTGCATTGAAACCTTATTACAATAAATCGGCATTTATCAGAGACAGCGATTTCGTGGAAGTAGCGCAACGGTTAATCGAGAGTTTAGATCGCGTGAATTTTCAGCTGGCCTGCAATACTAGTTTATTAAACTTCTGGTCAACTACTCCTCTGTTGTTAGCCGGAATATGGTCGCCGCCAATGAAGTCCTGCCCTGTTTTTAGTGCTGTCGATATTGCTAAAACTATAACCACAGTGATAACAGATGAAGAGAACCTAGATGAAGTGGAAACAGCCAGCTCTATAGGCAGTTTGAGCTCTTTCAACTCCTCTCAGTATGGTCTTAATAATATAACAGAGGATGAAGCATTGAAAATCATATTGGCTAACAAGAAATCGAATAATACTGTTGAACAGCGGCTAATGATGAATAACGCCAGACATACTCCACCTCTGAAGGAAGAAACAGAACAAGATGTGCAACGTGGAGAAGAGGGCCGGGATAATGATAACAGTCCGAAAAATATTCATACGGATACCAAAATTGAGAATAATTCTGTCGCTTCAAACGTTTGCGAAGGAAACATTGTGGAAGCTAATGGATCTTCAAACGAACAAGTCAATAACGGGTCTCACGATGTAGCAACTACAGTTGGTAACTCGTTAATTGGAAGAGTAGGCTGGTCGACGTCTTTCGAGGATTGTGAATCCTCTTTAACTGCCTCTATGATTTCTCGAGACTCGGATGCTCCTCGTACACCAGCTGATGGACCAACTTATGATGCGATTATTCAGAGTTATCATAACGGTGGAAACTCTTCCATACCGGATCTAGAGGAGTTCTTGAAGAAATATCCTAAGAAGGAGGAAGCTATTGATGAAACTAGAACTCAAGTGGATAGTAAGGTATGTATAATTGATACAAAATCGGGATTTTATATCTCGGTCCATACTCGGTAAAAAATGTCTGTTGACAATAATAATAGAAAGAGTACATATTAAATTAATGTGATGATTGTAGGACTTGTAATTTTATTTTGTTATTAATTTTTGAGGTTGAAATAAACTTTGATGAACAGCTTGGTAAGCTTCCCAGAGAAAAAGGCTTAGACATTCAAAACTATAGCTGCTTCGACTGCGGTCACGCCATTGGTATGACCTTCTCCAAGGCTTATGTCTGCTCCTTCTCCAGTTATTACTATTGTTCCACCTGCATGTCTGAAAATGAGTACTTGATCCCATCCAGAATCATTCACAATTGGGAACTCAGGCACTGTCCTGTTTCAAATAAAGCTGCAGCTTATTTAGAAAATTGTCCGAAACTATTGGACTTAAAAGTATTGAATCCGAAGATTTACAGTGTCGTGGACACTATGGCTCAATTGCAATGTTTGAGGATACAATTGAACTTGTTGAGAGCCTATTTGTTCACCTGCCGCGAGCCGATAATCGAGTCGTTGCAGAAAAAGGTCGCACCAAGGGATTATCTCTACGAACATATTCATCAATATTCTGTCTCGGATCTCTTTGATATCCCTAGCGGCGCTCTGGTACAACAACTGCAAAAAGTCGTGCAGTTTGCCAGAAATCATGTCATCAATTGCTGGCTGTGCAGTCAAAAAGGTTTCATATGCGAGATTTGTAATAATCCGAAGGTCATCTACCCTTTCGATGTAGAAACAACATACAGGGTGAGTTTATGCTTCAGTAAACTGTGACTAATTTTCTAAATATTAAATGGGAAATTAGTTTCATCAAACCTTATGTAAATGTAAGCGTTGAACAATCAAGTATTAAGAGGATGAGGCGGTTCGAATATAAACGAAATTATATTGTGTTTAGGGCTTGATTCAAACTAATTAACTCTTTAATTGAATTTAACATCAATTGGCAGCGTTTGGTTTTTTATTCGGATTTGGCTNTAACGATTAAATTTTAATTCTTCGTTAAAGAATTCTTCAATTATCGATTGAGATTTAGAGAAATTTAGTCGTTTATTAATATCTGCAATTTATGAAATCTGCAGCCCGTGTGCCTGTGTTCAAACTACAATTGGCGATTTCTTACGAACAAGTAAATCTATGAAACAAATGAAAACACACATTCTCATGTATAAGAATAGAAAAATTATTTCTGAAAGACAAAAGCAAATTTCATGTTTAATTTGTAGACTAATAGTTCCTTTATTATTAACTGTATTACTTTTGTTATATTTGATTCTAGTGTGGAGCTTGCAACGCAGTATTTCACTCGGATTGCTTAAATGCTAGCAAACCGTGTCCAAAGTGTGAAAGAAGGCGCAAAAGAATGGACCTTCCATTACTGGACGTTGGATGTACATAATTATCAATACAAACAAAGAAGTACATATTATTAATTTAACAACAAGCTATGTACAATAATATTAACACTCACTTGTAAATAATTATTCAATCAATAATTGTACAAATTACTGTGTTTGATAAACACTGATTTTGATCTGGACGATCGACTTCGATTTGGGTAATCTTCGAGTTTTTACGAAAAAATGAATTCACCTGTTTGTGTAAAAAGAATAATAGATAAAATATAAAATGTAAACGTCTTTATCTTATTTTAAAGCAGATAAAAACTTTTGCACTGATTCAATACAATGTGTAAAATATATCCACAGGTTTACAATCTTTTTCTAAACATGTAAAAATCAGTCTTTCAATGATGATTTCAATTTTTATTAAAAACTCTATGTATAAAAGATGCAGTAAAATATATTATATACAAATCGTTTGTCGATTGATTTTTTGTACTGTATTAATTAATAATACTGTTGTTATCGTCGGTGCAAGTTTTAATTAAAAAAATTACGCTTTTATTAATAATATTCGCAATAAGTACGCAATATGAAATATTCAAATTTGCATATGCTGTTGTTTTTAAACATTTCTGTCACTCAAATCCAAAGAAAATGATTCTTTCGCAGAATCATTTGTTCCAATTTTCTATTGGTGGTATCGCTTTATAAGTATAAATTATAATAACTATCATATCACATGATTACCAGCCACCAACAATAAATATTGAATATAGAAATTGATGTTGAAGAAAAGTTAAAATATCTGTTGTATTTTACATTATGTTAAATTTATTACAGTATATGCAAAATTGATTTCTACACAACACGCTATAAATGATGATTGTAATAATCTTAAAAAAAAAAAAAAGTGCAGCTTAGAATGTAATGTTATGTATTTCATAGAGACTAGAGATAATTTGTTTTTTTTTTAAAGCAGTACAAACTTGTTTAATTATAAGTCGCCTGAACATACGTAAAAAGAGAAATTGTGAAAAAGAGATTTCGATAAACGATCAATTATTTCTCAGTATCGCTATTCTTACACAAATCTCAAACTTTCACGTACAATGTAATAAATTGTTCGTAGACCTTGGAATTTTATGTAAATTCTTATTTTTACAAATAAAATTAAAGAAACGATTTGTTTTCTTTAAAGTTTCTATATTGTATTTTACTTCGGGTCTGTTCTATTTCCTTACATATTACCGCATACTGTATTTTTTTGAATTATATAAAATTTTTATAAATTCATAAACATCCACAATGTAATTATTATCTTATAAATTAGTTTTGTACATGTATTTCTATTTTATTGTGCAAATATAGTATTAATTTATGCACCGTATAACGTTTTTTATCTTCTCTAGATTCTTTTTTAACTTTCCTTACATATATAATGTCTTAATAATATTAATTCTGTTTTTTGATACTTTCAGTGATATGTATAAAAATCAGATTGCAGTCTCAATTAACACGCCCTTAAGGAAAGACGTTTTACGTAACTACGTGGATATCGTGACAGAGACATATCAAATTTGAAAAATTAATTTATTAATTGTATATTTATTGTGTTAAATTCTTCAGTTATTTTAAATCCAAAATATCCATCGATTTTGAATATTAACGATTTCACACTATTGTTTTTATTAATAATT
Organism: Ceratina calcarata; assembly: GCF_001652005.2. Classification (NCBI taxonomy): domain Eukaryota; kingdom Metazoa; phylum Arthropoda; class Insecta; order Hymenoptera; family Apidae; genus Ceratina; species Ceratina calcarata. The sequence continues at coordinate 175,292 of NW_017136637.1, read as the reverse complement.
ACTACTTTTACATTAATACTAAACTGATGATACGCTATCCATACTCTAAACAGAGTGATACCCAGGTAAAGTAATAAATAACAAACGTTGAGAATTATTCAAAAGTCTCTTAATATCGATTATATAGGAATCATCGAATTATTAAAATGCATTTAATGGAATGAACTATTAAAATGTATTTAATATTATTCTGTCAAGTTACACTCATAATATTTGTATTTATTAACTTCAGTAAGAATATCTAGTACGAAGTAGAACGACGATTAATACAGACAGATAAATCTTCAGTTTCCTCTGATAGTAGACGGAAAAACTAATCAGAAATTCTAGCCCTCATCGCTTATTAAGGGGGAAAAAAAAAAAAAAATGGAAATTAATTAAAGTCAATGCAACGTTTTTGGAAAATAGGCAGACGGTAATATCGGTTTGTCGGTGAAACCAGTCCTCCTCAATCCACCTTGAAAATTACTGCTCATACCTTTATTTTTCGTCCCATTATTAGTTGGCACAGCCATATTATTGTTTTCAGTAGCTGGCACTGAAGAGGAGCCAGTCCCTACATTCCCAGGTAATTTATTTAAAGAATTAATACGCTCGAGAGGTGTGCTGGTGCTGGATATGTGTCCGCCCTTGTTAAAAGTCGATATACCTATCGTGCTATCAATATTATTACCAACTGCCGTCGAACGTGCTGTCGGACGACTCGTTTGATTGATATTAGGATTTTGGACGATAGGATTCCTTAATGGTAACCCAGATTGTACTGTAATAGGTGCTGGTGTACGCGTTTCATACTTGCTTGAGATGTATTTGTTAGTTCTGGGTAAAGTTAGCTGAATTGTTGATGGTACAGTGATGGGAGCTGATGTTGTAACGTTTTGTAGTGGCGACTGAGTGTCTGCTAATCGTCGATTCAGCCAACTGATCACTGCAAGATAAAAGTTCGAATCATATATTCTGAAAGTTACTGAAGGTCCTCGTTTAAAATATTTTTTATAAGAATTATTATTTTAGAAGAAATCGAATTAGTTCCAATTATGTGTCCAACCCTGTATACTTCCCATATAATACGATGTTCATACAATAAAGGTTTATATAATAGAATGCTCACATAAGGTGTTCATATAACGAAAATTATACTGTATTATAATTACCATTATCATTGTTCTTGATTATTTTCTCCTTTTCTTCTAATTGACCCTGTAATGCCTTCACTTGTTCCTTCAAATTCGCTACTTCCATTTTTGCATCTTTCGTTTCCTTTATCAAACCCTCCATTTTAGTTTCTAACTGACCTACTTCTTTCTGTTTAGTATCCAACAATCTCTCCTGTTCGAGAGCTATACTAGTTCTTAATTTCAATTTAGACTTAGTCGAAGCCAATTCGTTTTGTAATTTAGTTAATATCTCATTTGCTTTAACTAGTTCATCGCTCAAATTACGCAGGGAGTTCTGTTTTCGTTGCACTTGCCCTTCCTTTTCATTCAAAAGTTCCTCGAGTTGTTGCTTTTGTTCCTTGGCTGTTTTAAACATCTCCGTATGCTTAGTAATTAATAAACCTTTATCTTTCAATTCTTGCTCGAGTACAGCCACTTTAGTCCTCAAACTATTAACCATCTTGTCCTTTTCATGATAATCAGTATCAAGTTTCGCGTTCTGCGTTCTCAATAAACTTAAATCCCTTTGGACAACGTTCAACTCTTTCTCCACGTTTTGTAACTGCTTAAACTGTTCTATGTTGGTCGCTTCTAAGAGAGATATTTTGTCTTTGTAAGTTAAATTCTGTGTACGCAGCTCGGCCAGTTCTGTATGAAGTTCTTTTACGATATCTGTATGTCTACGTTCCGCTTCAATCTTTTCTTTCTCCGTTTGACACTGCCACTCCAGCCTAGCCTTGGCAAATCTATGGACACACATTTAATACGTATTCGATGTACATGTTAAAAATTTCTTATTCATGATAAATTTCTGTTAATTATGGAACAAACAAGTACGTGCAATTATTAATTCTAGACTGCGAATTTTAAACATTTACACAAAAAATTGAATATGCAAAAAATATAAAGAATTCATGTAGCGTGCAAAAATGTGCAATGTATCAAAATACGCATCATTATTTTTAGAGGATAAAAAAACTTCAATATGTATATATTGTATTTCTTAAGTCAACGTTATAAGTGTTTTATTTTTGATAAAAATTCGCACTCTAATTATCTCGTATAGTGTCTTAATCTAGATTTGAGTATCTTAAGTACCTGTCTTTCTCCAAACTAATCTGTTCTGAAGAAGATAATTGCATTTGGCTCTTTTCCATTGCATATTTTTGCTCGAGCTGTTCTAACTCTCTTGTTTTGGTCTCAACCTTGCTGGACAAGTCATTCAATCTTGCTTCAAGTCCCAACGTGTCCCTATTCCTTTGAATTAAAGTCTCCTTCAACTGTTTTATCTTCATAGCCATGTGGGTTTTCAAATCTGAATCACTCGCTGGTGATATGGTTAAACTTAAATGACATAAATGCTTGAAATTGTTTGTCTCTACAAGCTTGAATACCCATTCTCCACTTTCTTCTGCTAAGAGCAGTAAGAATTTTGGAGGTGTCTTCATTATAGATGTCGTTGAAGGAATTTGACATTGTTCTAGCAAATATATTAACTGTGTAGCAAAGTTATCAAAGTCAACAAGTAATCCTTGTTGGGACTTCAATACTTTAAAGTCATCTTCAGTTATGAATAAAGAGTATAGGAAACAAGGGTCATCGTCATCTGCTAGTAGAACACATAAACTCTAAAAAATAAGAATGTACACATGTAAGACAAGCGACAGGATACATGAATATTTATGAGGCAAAGCAAGTTTAATCGTTTAATTTACAAATTGTAAGATCCAGATCAAAATTCAGATTACTTATTAATTTTCTGCACAATATATAGGTTAACACAAACAATGTTTATTCTTTTACCTTGCGACATACGGGACTAATACCAGCATGAATTTCCACGTTAACTCTTAATTCTCGTTGTCGTTCCTCCTTATGCTGCGGCTTCATGTAAACCCGTTGCACTTTTGTATACAATATTTCGACATTGTTCAACTGCAAACTAGAATCACCATTGCAACTGGAATTGTTCAGATAATTCATTGTACAGCCATTCGTTAATCACGTGACACCCGGTACTTAAAATAATAGTAACCACGCGTGTCAGACGGCTTTCGTCTCATTTGTCAATATTTTATTATCTAAAAAAAGGTTGATTACTTGAGCTTTCAGCTTATTTCAAATTTTGTACGAAACTTGTGTTTAGTAGCGTCACACGTTACATCGAGTAGTGACATCTGATGGCTAGAGGCGCGTCGAAATGCTCCAGAAGACAATTTAATTTTTAATACTACATTTTAATACAGTATGGCGATGATGTGCTACAGTCTGTTTTCCCGCGCATTAAGGAGAGCTTAAAGTTGATTGGTAAGTTAGCAGAGAACGAACCAATAGGATTCGAGATTGGCGTGACGTATCGTTTAAAAGGCTATATACATACACATTACTGTGTAATGTATCATCGCGATTTTACGGACAGCTCTGCACACTGCGAGCCACAAAAAAGGATGTGAACGAAATCACAAGTTCAAGATGGCGGCCTGCATGGGAAGCTGCTGTGCATGAGCAGTTAACGGCATCTGCTTCTACACATGCGCAAGAACTTTTCATACAAGGTACCATATTGAATTTGAGGTTTCATTCATGTCCTGTTTTTGGAGTTATACGGTCTCCAGACCTATGTATGAGATCGTGCTAGCTATGTGTACATACTATCATACAGTGTTGAGTTGTAACCGCGGTTGGTCGCCATGCCATGCGGTTCTTTCCCTATTTCATAATTTTTGCTCATTGTAAACGTCATTTAATAATTACCTATCGTACTTTCCAGTCTGCGTGGGTCAAGTGCGGTGGTAGTGTCGTATTTGCGAGTGAGATATAATTGAGTGTTAAACAGTGACATCACAGTGAAAAGTGAGGTTGGATACATGGCAGTTACGGTTTGAATTTGGACGAGGCAAGGCATGTTTCAACTTTCATTGATTTTGATTTAAACGTCGTAGTTATATAATTTGTCTCAAATTAATTATATTGAATATTAAACAAATTGTAGTAAACTTTTATGCCTCTTAATAATATTTCATCAAGTTCTACGTAACACGTAATTCAACCGATTTGAATTTTACTTGTAACGAGTAGCGAAAGCTGAACTGTTACATCTCTCTTGTGTAAATTTAGAGTCTTATGGTATGTTATACTTGTGTCCGTGTGTATCTAATTTAAATGTTTGTGGGAATCCCGTATGTTATCTTTGTGAACTCTATATTTTATCCGCTTGTGCTGCCCTCTTAAAATTCTGTTTAAATTTTAACTCTTCTACCCTAAACTTCTACCAGACGGATATTTCTATATAGAAGGTAGGTAAAACTTACCTGCATATAAGTGAAATTCAATTAATCTGACGGCTCAAACTTGCTTTCGGGACGTTACCTCATCCCTTGATTATTCGACTAAATCAATATTTTTTATGTCATTATAATAGTACACCAGATCTGTTCTGTCTGATGTACAACATTCTATTTAATATCATTTGAATTTGTATTCGACTATTATCGTTGATTTTACGATGACTTACAAAAAATTACTTCATTCGTTTTATACTTTTAAGCGATGCTACTAGATCTTCTCACGAAATGCAGCATTTGTAATTCAATAATGAAGAATCAACGGCTATAAAGCATTTTAAATTCGTGAAAGAAAATTGCCATTTTGAAATAATACTAAAATTTAGAATGTATTTACATAAAAAATTTCTATGGAATTGCATCTGCATGAATCCTGTAGAGGTGACAAAATTACCAGTACACGGATCTGACTTAAATAACTAACATAATGAAATGTAATAGAATGGGGGTGTAACTTCATCTGTCTTAAATATCGATTAACGACATTTGATATAGTAGGAGTTAGAAACTCTACTTTTTTCAATTTTACTTGAAACTCAAACTTGTTTCAATGCTTGAATTAAAACAATGCTTGACTCTAGCAAAACTGAGAATTAATGTTGTAGAATAAAAGCACACGGGGGAAACATAGATAAATGTATATCTGTCGAAAGTATCGGAAGAGTTCGTTTTGATATTTGATTCAGGAAGCAAATGCTGCAAGACTTTGAAGAGATATGCCAGTATCTCTCAAGTTGCCTTTAAGATCCGATTGTTGTCGACGTGCGATATTATAAGTACATACATACGTATACATGTTACATCTAATAATGTGTGTACTAATGATGATATAAGGTAAACAATATTCGTATGATGTTTTAACAATACATCAAGTAGAAAGTATGTAAATTATGTTAGGAATTGTTACATCAAATATTTATTATAGATTCAGTACTTATAAAAATTACATTTTATCTTGAGGCTTGCTAAATATGAAATTTTACGATATC
>NW_017136637.1:140462-169532 GCF_001652005.2 Ceratina calcarata | reverse complement strand
TATATTTTATTTACCCATCCTCGCCCTATTGGGCTTAGAGTTTTAAACAGAACTAACAAATACTTATAGCAAAAAAAGTGAATGAACTGTAAGTATGTATATGGGTTGAAAGTTTTAAAGAGTGCAGCTTACTAGACAGATCATAGGCACATGATGTGACATTTAATATCTTAAATTATCGTTTGCTGGATATTAATCTTGATCCACTTTATTATCAGTTTCCTGATAAGCTATGCTTTTTCAATATCTAAGTTTGAAAGAGTGCAGCTTATACTCTTTATTAGAACTTTTAATATTTTAATAATGGGAAAAATGGGTACAGGTTGGTAATGAAGGACTGTATTAAATACGAAAAACTAAAAGAATAATGCTGAAAGATATATAATATGATTTTCAAATTATATATACTGAGATTCGTATTAATATTCGAAAACATTTCAAAGTAGAATAACTTTTTTAACATCAGGCCAATCGACTTAATTTTTTTAAGATGACATAAAATGATAAAGAGGTATGCCAGTGTATAGAAATTGGAACGGTTCACCTCATGTATAATTCGAATTTGGAAAAACGTTTCGTTTATCATTGCGCAACGATCGTTTCGCCTGGAATAAGAAAACGCAGCACGCCGTGATTTCCGCTTGGCAACAACGCTCACAGGCACAGGACACAAGCTGTGCGTCTCGGTCGGATTGAGTCAGTGGCATAATCGAAGGGGGGAGTAACACATATTACATATACAGGGTGCCCCTGTATCTTGAGACAAGTTAATTGATATCTTGTAAACAACACTTTTTTTTAAATTACGTTTCCAATAAAAGTTGTTGGATTCCGAGCTGGATCCAATGATCACATTACATTTCTTTGTAATAACGGAGGTTTAAAAGTTGTGTGGAGTACAAATCGTTTATTACATAGGAACTCTACTTTTTATTATTGCTTTATATTCTCAGGAGAATAGTGAACAGGTTTCGTCTCAATCACTTTTTTGTTAAGTATTATGTTCATAAGATAAATCGCGATTAAATATTTAGAAGAACAAAGTGAAGAACAAGAGAATTGTAAGGGGAATTGTATTTATGGTCGTTTTACGTTAGAAGAAAAAAGGTTGTAGTCATCGCATTTGTTCATTTGTTGTTATTGCAACTCGTTCTATTTTCGATGCGTTTACGGCTGTTTTCCGTGTCCTTGTAATATGTCGTTTTTCGACCAATCGGGCTTCGATTCTTCCGTTTTTTAAGTTAGTAATAGTTACGGTTACCATATTTTTGGGGACAAAGAAGAAGGTGGGAATTATAACAACACGCAAACAGGAAAAAATAACACAATTCTTGTATAGGATTATAGCATCTTGTATAGCATTTCAATTAGTTATTGTTTGCTGTTTGTGTGTTGTCATAATTCCCACCTTTTTTTCTGTCCCCGATTTCGCTCCGAAAAATACGATCACCGTATTAATAACTAACAAAGTGGGTGATTGGAACAAAAGTTGTGCACTTTTGTCCTGAAAGCAATAATATAGAGTGAAGATTTCATCCGATCATCCGACGATCCTATAATAACTTTTATTCGAAACGTTGTTTTTGAAAATGTTTTTTACAAGATATTGATCTATTTCAAAATAAACGGATCACCCTGTATACATACATATAGGCATATACATTGAGGGTCAAAAGTGAGTGTGGTAAGCTATACTACGTCTCGAAAACATACAGTTCTAATTGTAAGTGTCTATATGCACGTTATACGCGAATTGAAAATTGATACGAAGACTGGAGGATATGTGAGAATACACGGGGTGAGTCAGTAAGAAGTAGCATATACACTAACGTATTACTTAATGAATTTTATTGAAACGTATTGTGCACGAATTCATGAAATTAATTTATTTTTAATTATTAAATAAAGAATTAAAAAAATTAAAATTTGTTCTTGTCAGGAGTAAGTGGGTAAATTTTCCTCTGGCAAATCCGTTTTATAGTTAAAATTTACTTCGAATCGAATCTAAGTGTCAAATCAGATGAAGAAATCAATTTAGAGTTATGGAATTGATTCCTTGAAAAGTTGTTAAGCGAAAAACAGTTGGAACGATTTTGACGTGCTGCTTTCTAACCTGTAGCATGACATTAGCTCAATATCAGAGGTATTGTGAAAGTTTTTAATTCATCACGTAAGATTTAGAACGTGAACGGATCGCAAAAATAGATTGGCGCACACTTCTTTTTATTTTTTGTTGCGTAATCTCATTGAAAAACAGATGAAAAAGAAGAAAGTATAAAGTTTTGTTTGTTGGAATTCACCGGTTCAAAACAATAGAATTCCAGATGTTGGATACAAAAAATATCGGAAATCATATTCCACGAGATACCCTTTAGAATCTGGCAATATCTGATAATTTACGTTATATTTATGAATATTTATTTAATATAAATTATGGATCAATTTTCATCCACTAATATCTCACAATTTAAATATCAGGCATATCGAAAATCGTATATCATTAATGAGGTATTAACGAAAAAATAAATTTTGAATGAAAACAGAGGTTTCCTGGTACAATTTACATCAATGTAAATCAATCATCAGCGGATAATTTTACGATACTGTTGTCTGTACTCTGTCACTCTGTATGTAAATCGGTCAATGAAAAATGTCGAAACTTATAAAGATTACAATTCAAAGTGAGCTTCGCTTTTATTACATGTATATTTGATACATAAAATGAGAACTGATATAGTTGACTAAACGAGCAGACTAATTTTTCACTGTTATACGTACAGTAATTCTTCCTGTTTCATTTCTCGTGTGTAGACGAAAGAGAAAAGAACAGAAAAGGTAATGGATGATCTTATTTCCTTCCATAATACGCTATACATACAGGGTGAGAAAGTAACTTTGTCCACCTTGATTATCACTGGAACTGTGACAATGAATGTTGTCGAAAAAAAATGTTTTAAACAAATATTTGGGGCCTGAAGAGTTTAATATAACCATAGTTTAACATCGAAGTAATGGTAGGTCGGTAGAAGAAATCTCATATCTTTTGTTTGGCTACTGCATTTCATCGAATAATGAATAGTTGAAAAATGTGACAAAATTAATGTAGATTATAATAAAGAGCATACATTTTTCCAGATTATATTGACCATGGAGTTAATATTATCTTATTGTTTTATGAATGTTTGTGTGTTTGATCATATTTCTGTTACGAATGAGAAATTCTATTTCCACCATATAAGTAATGAATGTCCTTTTCATTAAATCATTATTTAATTTATTGTAGATGATATTTCTTACTGACTCACTCTGTATTGTATAGACATAAGTGTGTGGAGTATGATTTTAGAATTGGATAGGTGCAGCTGAAATAGCTTTGAGATTTTTTATGGGTTTAAATAAAAATTGAAATATTTTTTTGCCAATCGTAATACTCATTTAGGTTGCAATTATTATAACTTGAAAAATATTTATAATCTTTGAACAATCAATTATGAATGGCTTCAACGTGACAAGCTTTTAGAGCAGTGATATTTTATGTACTATACGTTCACGAGTATTTCCTTGCGTGAATAATTGGTGCAGCGTTGCCGAATTTCTGCCAAGTCGAGTGAAATGAGTGAGTAACACTGAAACGAGTGGGGCGTAAGTAGAGAGCAGAGCGGAAAAGAGAGGATAGATAGAGAGTTGAAAAAGAATAAAGAAACAAAAGCAGCTGGCGTGAAAGCCACTGATACTGCTGCGGTGGGGAAAAGATGAAAGAGGAGGATACTCGGGCCAGTAGCGTAGCGTTACCATCATCCAGTAAACATATGTATATGTATAGGTACAGTCTACTTTATAAAATCTCTTTAAAATGTTTATTATTTTGCATTTAAAAATTTTAAGTATTGCAATTTCCACTCAGCTTTTCATATTTCGTATATCGTTGTCGAATAACATGTATGTATGTATACGGAAAGAATTCCTTATAATAAAAATGTCAATATGAATTTTCATCGACGCTGCTGACAGAAATTAACATTTTAAATAATCCTGCCGTTTGAAAAAATTTATAGTTGACCTCAATTTTCGAGGTACTTACAAAATATTTTCCTTCATCGAATTTGGATTTATGCAAGAATTAATACGATCCAGTACATACTAAACAACACTTAAATACTCAGTTAACGAAATGGAAGAATAATTAATTAGATCGATGAATTCCTTCCTTCCTTCCTTTCAACTTTCGCAGTAAATCTTAATTCGCACTCTATCCACTCTATATTCGTTTCTTTCTTCTCCCTTGTGAACATAATCAACTACATTTTATAAGGTTAATCTTATTGATTCACTCTGTCCATTATTAGCTTTGCACATTTACTTTTTGTCAACAAATCGGAAAAGATACTTGGAATCTTTCATTCGAATACACAGAGATAGCAGTGAAACAGCTTTTATGAAGTGATGAATGCCATTTCTGTTCGCTCCATAAAACAGAGAAATTCTGATGTTGACCAACTTTCGTTACCGATTCGCAACGAGTTTTGATTCGGTCAAGTGTTTCATGATTCTTTTTATAAAATTCTACAAAAAAAACAAATTTAGGCTTCGTACAATTATTCATTTCATCTAGTAAATCACTTAATAATCTGCAAGTATCAAGTTTAAGTTCAATGTACATATTGTAACAGAACTGATTGATTCTAATTGAAAATAAACTCAACAGAATTTACCATCTGTATCGCGCATTTTTCATGTAATATTACATGTTTTTAGATGTATTAGATTGCTATTTGATTTCTATACGAAATATAACTTTTTCAGTATTAACTTAAGAAATTAAATTTAGTAACAACGTCCTTCAATCTTTCTTGTAGAGAGCGACGAGATCTACAATTTCCATATAAAAATTTTTCGCTAGTGTCAATAGTTAACGAGCAATTTGCAAAAAACTGTTTTTTCGTTTTTCGTCAATAACTCGTTAAGTATTGATGCTAGCGAAGAATTTTTATACAGAAATTGTAGATCTCGTCGTCCTTTTTAGCACGTAGCTATTTATTATTAGCATTATTCTTCCGACGTCTGATTTCTTTAATTAATTATCGGAAATGCGTCTTTCTAAGGTACATACACTTTTGGGATTGACTATATCGCCAGTACATCCTTAAGCATCATTGTATTCATTTTACTATTGATAATTTATGTACTTTTATCCACAGTATATATCTTTTACGTCCTTTACATACCTAATTTTGCTAGAAATGCATCCGCAATCCGCAGTCTTTACGCTCTATTCCGCTCAGTCTTTTGTTAGTGATCAGCTTCAGTTCGTGATCGAGATATGAATCCGTGATAAGTAGTTATTCAAACATTATTGTCAGTATAAATTACGTCTTTTCCGATATCCAATGTTTAAGAGATTAGTTACAACGGTCGTTTCACTCTTGTAACGATGATAAAACGATACTCGCATAACATCTATGATAGCTGTTTAATGTGAAAAATAATACTGTTTCTTAATTTTTGATAAAAATCTGGAAAACGTAAAAGGCTAGCATATTGTGGGCGTTATACATTTGTTGATTACATGCCAGTAAATATGTTCGTGACTCGCGTGTCTGTCTCTGTGTAGAGTAGAACAGAGCGTGGGAAGGCATGGGAAAATTGTGTAAGGAGCTCTGGGCTTGCAGCTGGTGGGGAAAGTACGACAGAAGGGAAGTAGCGATGGGATCAAGTTCACAATGTGTTCACTGTTGGCTAATATTTGAAAAAAATTCAGTTATGTGCGTTCACAGTATAAAATGAATTGTTAATACATTTTATGAAAATTTTTTAAAACAGATTAAAAAGCATATTTTAGTTAGTTAGTTTCGTTAAATTCGTTTATTTCAATTTTAATAACGACAATAATGTCGAAGGAATTAAAAAGTATATAAAAGAGATTGATTTATAGTAGTACATGACTGTTATTGCTGTTACTTCGTGTTATCAGTCTCATATAGGTATTTATCTTGGATTATTATTTAAGGCTATAAGTAGAAATCGTTTATTTATGGCGAAACACTGCATGTGAAAACATCGCATGATACTTGCTAAGTAAACAGCAAAAATAAAAGAGAGTTCAGGTATTGGAAACACTTTCTGATGTAACATTCTACAGTTGGAAGCTAAACAAGTTCGAAGATCGTTAGTGTCGACTTTTTCAAGTCTTATCAAGATGTTTAATCGTTTTTATTAACTACCTGATTAGATTAGAATGCACCTATTTTTTACTATTTTTACTAAAAATAATCTACAATCAGTTGACTGTTTTTATGATCTACTACGCATTTTCAGCATCGTACATTACTAAATAGTATGTATAGTAGCGTAGACATAAAAAATACAAAACCTTATGAGAATAGAAAACAGGATGATAATAATGAATTGTTACTACACTGATAATTATTTCGGTTGGCTTGGTTGCATGGGTATAGTATCAAGAATTTTTGTCTGAACAAAGGAAGGGCTTCGGTAGTGAAAATCTGGCAACAGGGGAAACCTTTTGGAAAGGATACACTCATTGTGACGCGATGGTTGCCGTCGCCCTCCGAAAAAACATCTGCCATGGCATGGAGGCCTGGTGTAGGGACAGACTATTGAATTCCTTAAAAACGCACGTAATTCTCAACGTTCCTATTGCGTCGATATTGATAATACTAATAACTGTGACAAACTGACTGACTGTGATAAACGGATAACGATCCAACTTGGAATCCAACGATAAGAGAGAAAATGCGTAAACAATGTTAAGAAACGATAATGCAATCCTATACTATAATGCTTGTCCAGTGAAATTAACGCGCACAATGGATAATTATACAATCCTTTAATAATAGCTGTTATTTCATATGTATTAGAATCTTACGATTACAACACTAATCTAATAATTAACACATGTTTTCTAATTATAACATGTTTGAGGCTTTGGTATGAAAAATATTCGATTTCCAGACATCGAATCTAATTTGGAACGAATTCAATTTTTCAATTTTCCTTAAAGTCTAGTGTTTTTGCTCAAAGTCTATGCGAGGTTTCGATACAAACTAAAAATATACAATATAGATACGTGAATAGAATATTTAGTTGTTGTTTCATGTTCATATTTATTGCTGGTTTCTAATTATTAATTTTGGTTGATGATAACATACTTTTATACTCTCGATGATAACGTGTATTTCACAACAACGCAAGTAATACGAATTTCAAACAGTCCAACTCTTTTATCTGATATTCTTACGCTTGTGAGTTCGTGTGAACGATCACGTAAGCTACACATCTTAGGGGAACACAAAGAAGAAAAACGTGACGCCTTCTACACGATTCACACAGACACGAACGACTATGTATTCACGTATAGATAGGGTACCAGCTTTCTCGTTGTTGCCCACGCAAGTGCCTTTGCAAGCCGACTATCCCACGTCTCCAAATTCTCAACTGGTTTTATAGTTTTACACATTTTTGTTCAGAAACTTCTCATTACATTATATGTATATTAATTTCCATTAAGTAAACATATGTAAATTTAAGGAAACCATGTACAGTGAAGGGAGATGGAAAAAGATGACCAGAAAGAATTTTTCTCATTTTTATCAGGTTGCCACTTTCCTGTAGACGCCGAGTCAATTAACGAATAAACGATAAATCAATTAATTCATCCTTCTGTGTGATACACAAGCAAAGATTACATCTATTTAGAGACTTTCTCTTCGGTCTGTAGTCCGTGTTTCGAAATAAAGTCGAATAGATTGCTCGAAGCTGTTTATGTGCTCTCTTAGAAAGTGGCTCGTTTGTTTTCACGATTATCCATAATTACCATCACTCTTCATGCTTCGTCCCTTTTTTCCTGCTGATAATTTTTATTTTTAGTTACTCGTTCATAATTATTTCTAGATAGATGTGAAAAGAAGAAACTGCTTTGTAAACCGAGATGTTAAGCGCAATTGCAATTCATGCTGTTTAACTTATAGATTGTGATTTATACAAGGTGAGCCGATTTCATTATAAATTCACGAGAAGAAACATATTTTAATTTATCACAATCCATAAATTATTTAATGATCTTCATCACATAATGAAATCAAACACTGCGTGATTTCATAAAATCGTTAATATCAGGGACATATTTAACAGATGTCAAAATTGTTGTAGTTCGCATCGTTAATTGTTCTGTGCATAATACGAGTTCTAGTAAGTAACAGAATCTAGAAGAATAAAAATAGAGTCCAGTAATTAACGAGAAAATAAAAGTTCTTTCTTGTATTCTACATATTTACGTTTTTCTATTATTGTTCGGTTAATAGACTGCGAATTTTATGTAATTATAAGAAAATGTAATGGCCATTTCCTACCTGATATTTGGTTTTTCTGATGCCTCGTCTCGCTGAACGAATTATAAACACCTCTTCCGTGGCAACCAATTTTTATTACTAGCAATTCCCTGTCTATTCACACCCCACGTCCCACGTAAGCCCATGACCTATTATGAACCCTACTCTTTTTTCTTCTCCCATTTACGTCATCGTGCGTGTCCATTTTATGTAACGTTCTAACAAAATAAATTGATCCGACAATCGGTTACTGCTTATTTTTAAACAGTTAACCAAGCTTCGTGCGACGAGCTGTGATAACTTGTCCAAAGAAACTCTTCACTTTTTAAAACGTTACAACGTATATTTTCCTCGAAATTGATTAAATTCATTTTAGTAGCAACCAATTTTGAAACAAGACTTCCGTACATTTATGTCGACAATTAACAAAAAAAAAAAAAAATTATACTTACAGATATACATTTTTATACGTACACTTTTTAATGACCATTCGATGCAGCTCGTTATTATTCTTTGTACAAAATTATTAAGTTGCTAACGACGAAAAATTATTAGTTTAGAATTTTAAAAGATATTATTTCTGTTGTATGTGTAGCTGATCACGTAAGTATTTTATATACACTTACTTTTCTGATGTCGGTGTTCGAGGCTATGCCCTTCAGTCTGAATGCCAATGTTTATTCGATTTCTAAATGATTCTTCAACTCTCCGCGACATTTTGATTGAAATTTTTTGGTAAGAAAAATTAAAGATCTTCTTAGACATTCTTACAAATAAAAATAATACTATCTTTCCAACATGATAATACGTTTTAAACTAATGATTTTTCGACATAAGTGATTTAATACATTTGTGTAGAACATAACGCGCAGCATCGAACGATGTATTAAAATGTGTACTATAATTCCATGTAAAGAAACGAAATTCGCCTAAAAATCTCGAAAAGTAATACCTCGAGAAAAATTACCTGTTTATCATGTTTATTCGCCCCGTCAAACCGAACAATATTTCCGCTTAACATTTTTTTGATATTATAAAAAAGAAGTGAGATTTTCGAGATGGTCAAGGTATTTTTTGTTCACTCAATGTAAGAACTATCAACTATTACATTTACTGTGCAAGTTTATAGCTCGGAAAGGTACTGCAGATAGGCACCAAGTATTGTAAACCGTGTTGTAATAGTGTTTAGGCAGTCCGAGGCAGATTAAATTCGACTTAACCCAAGGCAGGTAGAAAAAGAGGAGAACCTCCAAAAGGGCTCATTTATTGCACAGCAGATGAAAGTTATATTGGGATTAACAGAATTGTCGTATTTTCGAAAAACGAAAAGGCTCGGCTGGAGTGAGCTATAGAATTTTCTTTCTTGAACTAAAGAATTACTTTAAGCATGATCCTAGAGAATTAAACTTGTTTAAAGTAGTTAATGTAGTAGAGTACAGCCTCTAAAGTGTAAAGGATAGATTTTTATCTATTGTATGCACTGTATTGGTTTTGACATTGGGAAAGAGAAAGAGAGGAGGTCAGGAAGTGGGTGAGGTCTCTCTCTTTCATGAGAGTTTCCTTCAACGTCCCAACACAGGCCTGTGTCCTAATAGATCTAACATTTAATCATTTATTGTGCGTTCAACTTGTTTATGAGCTTAAAACAATGTAGGCAGTATCTGATCTAATGTTTTCCAAGTTAAATAAATCTCATTGTGAATAGTTTGGTAATTACTATGGTACGTAACGCGTAGAAAGAAAGCACATATAAAATCCACACTCGTACTAAACGTTAATAAAAGAAGTAAGAGATATACAGCGAATAGCAACAGCTTTTAAAAAATGCGAATAGACGAGAAACAGGATTATTTATCCGTTGGTATACGTGGGCTTGTATTAAGGCGAAAGGCTCGGCGATTTGCTAACATCAGGGTCATCTAACTGTTTCGTAGATCCATCCTACTTCTCGTTCGAAGGAACAAGAGTTAGGAGGATAGACGAGTATTTCAGCTAAGAATCATTTTACTTAGAAATATCATTATCATATTGAATTGTTGCATGTCAAAGACGAGAAATTTAATTTTTTACTCATCATCTTGCAATATCTCATCTTCCTTCTGTTCTATGATAAAAGTAGTTATTATCGAATTTACATCTTACAAATTCCTCAGAGAAATAAACACAATAAAAAATGAATTGGAATCATTATCCTAAGTTTTATATGTCTATAGAAAATACGTGTATTAAGTTTATGAGTTGACTGTACATAGATAGTATAATTTCATTCGTATGTTTTCTACAACGTCTATAAAATTATGAAAGGGAGTGTACTGAAGCACGAGGTTCAAGCCAGGCCCTATTGATTTTAGCTTTCGAGCCTGTTGGCTTACACAACGTTATATCCCCTGCCCCCTCATTTCCCCCTTTGGTCAACTTTTAGAAGGAGGAAGGGTTGCCCCCCATAATTTAAATGCTACCCCTTTGCGAAATCCGTCTCTGGTCTACCAAATTTTAAGTCTCATATTTGTGCAATCATATTTCTCATTTTAATTTCTGCTTCAGAATTGTGCTGAAGAGACTATCTACAATAAGAACGGCTACAAAGATCCTCTTTATAGAAAATTCTTTTTGTAACGTCTGTAGCGGTGTAATTTAGAAAGAATTGTACGTAGAACAACGTGAACCCAACTGTTATTTGCTCGTTTTACAAAAGGTTCCTTTATAAAAGGATATACTATAAAGAACTGTAAAAAATTTTGTAAAATTCGTGAAAACTTAGAATTTACAAGTAATCTCTTTGTAACTTGAAACATAAAGTTTTCAGGCATATTATATAAATTATCATATATAAATAAAGATATAATACATAAATATAAATAAGGTTGATAATATTATGTCTTTTTCGTATTCTAGTAATTTCTTTAAGATTCACTTTTTTCATCGAGTTTCTTTATTCACAGATGACGCAGAGGAACCAATTGAAGAAACTTAGAAAAGGTATAATAAGGAAATAAGTTTATTACAATTGCACTTGTATTATGTTTCAGTATATAATATTATGCGTTTATATCAGTAATTGTATTATGTTTCAACTTCATATTTATATAATACTTGAAGATTATTTACCTATATAATTACAATGTGTTATACATGTTCTCTTATACTTTCGGTAAGGGAAAACATCCGCGTGTATAGTTTTATTATCATAAAAGATTGTACGGCTATCCTTGAGAATTATATAAAATTCATATTTTCGTAATACATATAAAGAATTAGTAAATTATTATATGAACTATAGATTAGTTGTCTACAGTTAGCTGTATACTTTCTTAATTGATTTCTTGTATTACTGTGACCGACTGTGGGAAAATGACTCTAATTCAGAAAACAATTGCGCGACGTGGTTCCACGAATGGTTGACGATTATAGGTCAAAGTACCGGTCGTCACTAACACGAAGCATGGATTTTACAACCGTGTCATTAACAACTTATCAGCCTCTTCCTCTAGAATAAGAAGTAATGCATGCATTATTGCGAAAAATACTAAAAGCAGAAAACGCTTATACTTTCATTATTATCGTAATTCGATGCACAGATTTTCGACGTTCGAGGGTTTCGTCTGAATCGACGTACCACTAATAATACTTTAAAGTCGATATTATATTCAAATGAAATTTGAATTATATACCTTTACAAGATTAATACAGTAAGGGCTACGTACCACTAAGTTCAAACTTTAAAATATTGAGTTGAAGATGGTCAAGGTATTGGTTTTGTTCACCCGATATAAGAACTATCAAGTATTACGTTTACTGTGTAAGTTTATAGCTCGGAAAGGTACTGCAGATACGCACCAAGTATTGTAAACTGGGTTTAACCCGAGGCAGATTAAATACGATTTAACCCAAGGCAGGTAGAAAAAGAGGAGACCCTCCAAAAGGGCTCATTTATTACACAGCAGATGAAAGTTATATTGGGATTAACAGAATTGTCGTATTTTCGAAAAACAAAGGCTCGACGGGAGTGAGCTATAGAATTTTCAGCAAACGAATACATTGCAAAATTATTTCTATATATTTACTTGAGTCAAGTAATGTTTTCATTCTTGTATTATACTCTGTCGTTTAATTCAATTTAACGTTTGAACTGTAAGAGCGAGGAACGGGAGGCCATTCGTGTCTGCAGCAGTTCGTATTATAATATTTACTGTCTATTTAATATTATCTACAATATAATATATTTTCTACAGATACGATTTGCATATTGTGAATAGAATCTGTACTCTAATAATGTTTAAAAGTAATGCCAGTCGATCATTATATTTATGTAGAATACAGCACATCATTTTCGTCTGATCAACATCTACCTAATCATATGGAATAGAAGTTGATCAGTTTCGATGTATTCAACTTGGTATTCGGAAAAATCTGTTTTCTCTACATAAACCAAATAATTGCACGTCCAGTAAAATTTAAACGTGTTTGGAAAAAGATTATTAGGATCGTGCACGTAGTAGAGACACGATGTGGATTTCAATTGTAAGTCACGTATAATGTGATTATCTTATCATATATTTACGAATTCTTATTGTTTATCACTTAATAATATGTACTATCATTTTATGTCTGAGCCATTTTCACATTCTTATCATTTATTGCAAGAAGCATGTCATGTCTCAGTGCATCATAAAATTGAAGAAACGTTTCATTTATTTCTGTTCTTATATGAATGTTTTTTTTATATTAAGTTGTATTATATTATAATTACGAAACAGTTTAATTAATAAATCCTACAATCGTTCGATGCATAATCTCTCTTTGTCTTCCTACGTTCGAGGCTGTGGGCAAAACATGACATTAACATCAGAATGTATGTAGTACCTACACGATAAGTGTGACTTTTCGGCCCTGACAATTTCACAGTTAATTCAAGGAATACTGAATACATAGATTCGGGACAAATGTGTTCACACTTCTCGGTCCCGACGACTTCACATTTATCGAAGGAAGTCGAGAATTAAGATCTAAAAAACAACAATGTATAATATACTTTTGCTGTTCTGCATATTACATATATTGAATGTCTGTCTAATTTCTGTCCAGATCACAATTTCTACTTACTGGCTTGGTATGGTTGTACATGTATAAACTGAACGTAGAGAGCCAGTAAATGGAAATTATTACACGAACAGAAGTCGGGTCATTTACAATGGATACCTTATATTTAATGCGCATCTGTGTTAACCTTTTGATAAATGCATAAAATCCGCAGTCTAATAATTACGAAACAGTTTTACTAATAAATCCAAACGCTTGTCGCGGAGAGGCTGAGAACCCCTTGTTACGTAGTGTATTTAGACAATCTGTATTCGGAACGCAGCTGCTTTTTCACCACGCACCCACTCCGCGCATTCGTACAGTCACGTGACGTGCTGCCCCACTGAGGCAGCCGTGAACGGACCAATCGGCTCGCGCGTCTTGTCCCCACCATCGGTCATATGGACAAAGGGACGAAGCTACGTCGTTCGCGTCCGCTGCCACTGTCGGTAGAAAATAGTCGGCTTTCGGTGGGTGCGGTATCTGGATCAGTCAGTTTGATAGTTAGTGCGCGTCGGTATTTTTCGGGTTCGTGAAAGGTATTCCGATTTGCTGGTTTAAGAAGCGTGCACGTGTATCGTACGAACGTGAAATTCGAAAGAAACGAGGCTGTAATCGATTCCTGTTCGAAACAAGAAGCAAGGGAAGAGAAAAGAGGTCGGCGTAACGATCGACGCTTACAGTGTTATCGACAAGGATACCGAAACATCAAAGAAATTTCGAAGAAGCCTGACACACGTACAACGCGATCTACGTATCGCGGAAAAGACGAAATATTCGCATTCACAAGCTGAATATCGCGTTTCGCGCTGGAGCGTCTTCGAGATATCATTCTGCGCGAACGTGCGACGTGGCGGCGACGCCATTTTGTCAAGACCTCCTGTGCGCATCGTTGCGAGAATACGAGAATTTCCGTGACGCCTTCGACCACATCAGCGGAAGTTGATATTTTCTAATCTACAAGACGGAACCGAGAAAATCGAGGAGGGAGTCCTAACGAGTAGTTCTTCGTCCTGGGTCTATAGCAGTTGCAGCCATGAGGCTGGAAATAGTGTCGGCGGCGGATTTCCTGGTGCACCTGCTCCGGCTGCAGACAGGCCAGCTGTCGGAGCGCCAATTGGAAATGTTCAAATCATCATTGACGGAGGTGCTCCGGCATCGTTACAGGGATCACTGGTTCCCCGATCGTCCAAATCGCGGTTCCGGCTACCGCTGCATCCGCATCAACGGTAAAATGGATCCGGTGATCGCCCAGGCAGGAGCGAACGTAGGATTGCTACCCACGGTGTTGCACAGTCTTTTCCCCAGCGAGCTAACGATGTGGATCGACCCGGCGGAGGTATCGTACAGGATCGGGGAAAACGGGTCGATTTGCGTTCTATATGAGCGCACGAACGAACCCGAACCCGAAGAACAACAGCAGCAGCAGCAGCAGCAGCAACAACAACAGTTCGAGAGCTGCAAGGACTCGCTGCTGCTAGAACACTCGCAATTCAGCGAGCAGATCGCAGCTTTCGTTTCCAGTTGAAGCGTCGAGAGAGAAGCTGGAAAAACAAGAACACGTCGCTCCGTTTCCATTAGTGCGTCACGCTCTCAGACTGATAACGAATACGCTTCTTCGTGATACGTGTGTGATATATACATATATTCGACTCTACGTACGTACATATTGCGATCTTTGTGTGCACGCGAACACGCAAACATTAATCAGTTCATCCTTCAGTCGAGTGCTGGAAGAATACGTTAGTACAAGAGTGTCAAGTCTCTGTCTTGGACATGTTCAAACGACAGGTAGTATTTCGTCCAGGATGAAACGTCTGGAGGGATTTTCGAGTTTTAATCGAATTTTCTGTAAATATTTAACGAACGAGTCGTCGCAGAGGATAAGGGAGGACTGTAAAGAGAGATACGATCAAACACAGGTATCATGCTGTAACCACCCTATTTGATTAAATCGAACAAATCCTTGCCATAACTCCAACCACCAGAAAGAAAATGCGCCAAATTCCGTTTCATAGAAGAATTATTAGGAAATTTCAAACACAGAGAATTAGAAAGAATGTCGGCTTGCAGTTGTAGTCAGCTAACTTTGCCTCGGGATTGAAGAAGACAAACAATTGGATAATTGCAATATAGAAAGAACAAACTGAAGTTAAAATTGAACATTCTTTGACGTGACTTCAACCATAGAAAAAAGAGCAGTATTTAACTGCTAATTTGCGCCAAATTCAACGAGAATTGTTAGGAAATTTCAAATACGGTGATTTTTATCACAAGTTTGCCGAATAATTAAAAAGAAACGGTACCGACAATTCGAAGTCAGCTATCGTTGCTTTGGACACTTGCAAAATAGAAAGAAGAAACCGAAGATAATTTTGTTGGTAATTAAAATTCGAATATTCATCCCGCTTGTTCGCGTGCCACCTGGGAAGGTCTCAGCAGGCTTCTACCGGAATTTTTCCAGTATATTGGAAAATAATACATATATACCGCCTTTCCAATGTGTTGGAAACAATTGGGAGAAATCACGGGGAGGATCTCTCATTGATCTCAGCTTTCTTCCGCATCGCTTCCGGTCGAATTCTTCGAAGAAAGAAGGAAACTCGGAGCGGGGGAACAACGAACGACATGGTCTGACCCTCTCCTCTTCTTCTTTTTGTTTCACCGAAAAGAGAGGAGGAACTCTCTCTCTGAAAAAGGAACGTGTGTGCGCTTTCATGAAATCTCTTTTCTTCCATGAACTATTTCTCGAATCTAGTAAAAATTGGTTGACAAAAAAGCCCTCTCTAGTTTGTTCAATGATGTATTTACAGTAGAACTGTACTGCGCCGGAACTTTACTTTGAAACAAATTTAGTGGCCAATAGAATTCACTTTGTCAATGGGGTACTTATACGAACGTGAATTTGTTTATTATTAATGTAAACAGAGTTCTGCTGTATAATGATCATTCACTGTGTATTATAAAAATTGTTCACGATGATCGTTCAATGAGGATTATAGAGAAGCAATGCATACAAGGTTCGCTGTGCTCTTTCTTCTCAATTATACCAACCATGTTTACAGATTCGACGAACTTCACCAGTTTTTATTAATGTCCAATCAGCAGCATTTTTAGTGAAAGCAATTGGGAAAGATCAATTTCAATAAGAGTATATTTATACATACATACATACGTACACAGTACATGATCGAAGTTATCAAATTTAATTTGAAACAATTATCAAAGATTATCGATGTGTTTTTAACAGGGATTTGTGGATATCTGAAAATTTCGGGCACCTGAGCCTCCGGTCGGATCGGGTAATTCCGAAAATTTGATCAACACAAATTTGTCCGGATATTCGTGATTACGGGACTGGAAACTCAACTCAGGAGCCGTTGTTACATTCGTAAGGACGATTTCTCAAACAGATCTTACACTTTTAACTTTACAACTGTCTCCATATGTTGTGACATGTAACAGTCGGCATCGATTGCAACGAGGGCTACCGAACTCAAGTAGAGTTTGGATCCCGAGTTGATATTCGCATATCCAAAGAATATGTTGGACGAACTTTCTGAATACCGTCCGAAAAAATTCACGATCCGAATTTTCGAATACCCGCATATCTCTAGTTTTTAAGTAATTAATTTTAATCTGAAATTCTATACTTCTAACTTTAATTAATAACGAAGTGATAAGACGCACCAAAATGTATAAAACCATTTTAATTTCGTTCATAATTGTTATTTGTAGTATTACAATTTGCAATAATTCACAATTATTTTTACTTAACTCAATAAGTCTCAGTGCATTAACGCAACTTTAATTACTAAAGAATTTAAGTACAGAGCATTATATTATATGTTGAACACTTTTTAAGTATGTATGTATGTTATGTATTTCGAAGGATAATGAAAGAACAAACTGATACCACAAAATATGATCTTGTAAGAATGTGTGTGTGTGTGTGTGTGAGAGAGAGAGAGTGAGATAGATTTGCATGTTTCTCGAGTGGATTGTAATTATTATACATATATATAAATGTGCACATATACAGACACGTACCGTATATGTATATATGCATTTTGTACCTATATACGTTATATAGTCCTTTCAGGAAGAATTTGTACAAAAACGAAGTGGAAAAACCGGCTGGGATAATATGCCACCAGCATGTCTGTGATTTTAGCTTGGTTAATTCAGTATTTTTTTAAATAAAACAAGACAACATCAACATAAACAAAAAAAGAATAGTATGCAAGATTTGAAACGCGAGATAAATGTCACAATTTCTGTTCACGTTTCACCAGTTTCTAATCACTGGCATATTCTAACTAGAGTGATGGAAAGATAAGACAGTGAGTAGAAATTGTGACACAGGAATTAGGACATTTACCTTGTTTGCAGGAGTAGCGATCAAATCGATATTCAGTATTGTCAGACCTATTAATAGTATCTAAGTCGTTAGTTCTTTTTTTATCACAAATTGAATATTATATGCTTCATATGAACTTGAGTTTTGAAAGGTTGGAAAAAAAATAAACAGTTATTTGGGGTCCGCTAAATTGCAACATTTACATTGTTTTCGATCTTTATTGTGCAACTTTAATTGAGTCTCGATCGAAATCAATCTTAAAGTTATAGTTAGTACCATTGATTCAAAACAAGATTTACATGGAGCTTAAACTGATTTAAGCATTTGCTCACAGTAAACTTTTTCTACGCGTATAAATCAAATACTCTGAATAATGTTTAAACACACAACAGACGTATATGTACATATCGATTGGATCGCTGTTCACTGGACAAAGTTGTGCATGATAAAGAAACTATAAAAGTGGCCGAGAATGGAAGAGAAAAAGGAGGGAAGAGGAAATGAAGATGCAAACGGAATATCGCGTGTACATTCAACAATTAACGGGAACTTGTACAAAAATGGATGAAAATCATATTTTAATACGATGCGATGCGATGCGATGCGATGCAATAATTTTTAAATTTTTATTTTCATATTTATATGTCGACCGATCGACGCTTGAAATTGTAAATACTTACGGTTCTTACGCTTCTGTATAAATCATGTGAATTTCGATCGAAGCAATGCGCAAAGCGAAGTACTTTTTACTTTTCTCCATTTCTTTTTCATGGATGATCAAAGAATTAAGTTGTACATATATATACACACACATAAATAGTGATAATGAAATTCATTCGATTGATTTCTGAATACAAATTCACACGTGCTTAATGAATTTGCTTGAATCAAATCATATTTATAATTATACAAACATGCTTCGGGTGCGCTCGGTTTATTCTTTACATTTGTATAACTTATCGTTACGTCTTCCGTTCGCATTTTAATTTAACGTTTAAGTGTTCCCTCCATTTTCTCAGAGCAATGCGAGAAGCGAGGCTTACGATATGACAACTTAACAAGAGCGAGCGAGCGAAATTGAGAAATCGTAAAATTGTAATTAGGCCGTGTTCCCTTATTCCCAGCATTAGAAGACGATTCAAGTTGATTAAATTCAATGGTAACTCGGTATCGAAAACGAGGTAGTTGACAGTAGTAGGAGAAAGGAGAGGGTGTTGTTCTTGAAAAAGAATTTCGAGCGCGCGCGTGAGGAAGGAGGAAAGAGAGAGGGAGATGGAGAGGGAGAGGGAGAGGGTGAGAATTATGGAGCAGGAATTTTAAGAAGAAAAAACAGAACGGGCAGTAAGAGAGCGTGAAGTCCGACAGGGGTGCTCAACTCGGGCAAAATCTTGATCCTGGGTATCTTAACGAACGAGTTAATTAATTGTGATGTACTTTTAGTATATTTATTGTATTATATTACACCGTGAATTTTTATTTACTATTTTAAGGAATTTATTAAACGTCAGGATGTACATACACGATACGAAGAAGTATATTGAGAATATTTAGACATCGGTACAATATAAAATATTTAGGGCAAAAATTTATTGATTTGATTCGGTATAAAAATTCACGGTATAATTGTCATTACTTTAACAAACAATGCATCGGGCAGTGTCGGAACGAAAAGCCCGAGGACGTTAAAATAATCCGAATTCGGCAACTCTGTTGGTCAGTGCACAAGAGTAATTACTTACACGTATAAACACATACATACAGTCAGTGAAACAAGTCTCCATTTAGATTTTTTTACTATATTTGCAATATTTATCTATACGTGAAGTTTCGTAGTATTTCAATTCTTTTAAGTACAATAAAATGCATATATTATAAACTGAGATTAATGAAACGCGTGCATGGAAATTACATATACTTACAATTAGACATATTACGTTTACTTGTAAATTTTACTACTTCTTACAATTGTGTTAAGATTATAAGGTTGATAATTGCAATGAGGTCATTACATGGACGATTGAAGTGTAAAACGAAACGTGCAGTATAAACAATGGAGATATTTTTCAATAGACTGTATACACGTACACGCAACGTTGCAATTAGACAACGGATTTTCATACAATTGTACGTTTCTATTATTACAGAATAACGATAACAAGATTCAGAAATGAAACGAAATTAAGAGATCGACAAATTTTTTATGAGAATTCGAGGTCTGACTAGCACGTATCGAAGGAATCTATAAACTGAAAAGCGATTCGCTTCGACAAACACGTCGCTAATTCGACGAAGTAAGGTGACAACTGTGACATCGGGGTTGAAAAATCACACTTATTGCATAGGTACTACATTCGGATGCAAATTTGAGATCTTACCTATATCGAATGGCACCCAACACGATACTTACTCCTTCGAAAAATGTGAAGTCGCTGGACCGAAAAGTAGTCACGCCTACATTCTGATGAAAATCCGATGTCTTACCTGTATCGAAGGACATCTGTATAAACTGAAAATCAATTCGCTTCGATAGACACGTTGAGATATATACTTTGACGAAGTACGGTGAAATTAAAGATCGAGTGTACAATTTCTAAGAAATAGTTAATTTTTCAGAATATTCTGCGTTCTATCATTTCAGTTCTAATGTTCTTTCATCGTGCTAGTTCACTCAACGTTAGAATATACAGAAAAATAGATAATTCTTTTTTCACACAGTCCTTCTGGTATTTTTACATCAAGTGTTCGTTCGTATACTCGATTTTTGAAGTCACTTTATAATGGGCAGACACGAGACACAAGTTTTACACTCGAAAAATCTATAGATCCGTAGGTTATATCATTTGATTATAATTATATCTTCTTACTATTATTATTATTATTATTATTATTATTATTATCATCACGGTCATCGTCATTAATTATATGAATGTATAATTACTGTTTAGTTCATAGGTTAAATTAATCTACTATAATATCATTTACCGCTTGTACATACGCTGTGAGCTCGAAAAAATTATTACAAAATCTTTATCACAGGAGAATAAGAAAAATCTATAATTTTTTCGACTGTTTTTGTACAGAGATATAAGAATAAAAAGAAAGAAACAAAAGGGCCTCGTGCTTATGAAATTTCACGAATGGAAAATAATTAAAACAGTATCTTGTCTTTTTATAATATCTATCCCCACTCTTCTGAATCCTGATTAACCTTTAGTCGTACTAGAATAATTCATAATGTATTACGTTACAATAAAATCATTCAATCAATATGTCCTTATTTGGAAAACATATTTACGTGGTGTTGAAAAGAATTATTACAAAATACGTTTCCTGACACCATATTTTTGAAGGTTACCGGAGTTCTGGACGTTCTACGTAAGTAAGTACAAAATTATATCGTTATTGTTCATGCGTAACAATCGTCAAATTTCTGTCAAAGTCGCACTACCTAAATTCAAACAAGATCATCGACGATACTTTGTTTTTATTAATTTCTTAGAAGTCATATTTTTAGGGAATTTACTTCTCTCGAATCTCGTAAACATCGATGCATTTTGGATCTCATTTCACGAAAGGGGGTAAAACGTGTTTCTCTTCGTTTTGCGTTTAAAACACGTTCAATACAAAATTTCACAACGACTTCAGCATAATTATTTTGTACACTGAGAAAATGATTAGTTTTAGAACGGAGTAACAAAAAAACGTTTATTTTCGAAGACATTCAAATTAAAGAGCCTCGTACAATCGTATCGTTGTCGATCAAAATACAACGACGTATGTATTTATTTTTCATTCAACACAAACTGCTTACAAAGCATCTTACAAACACACACGATTAATCGATCATTCTGATTTACCCTGCACAAGTAAAGTTCGTAGTGCGTCACACATTTATTTTCTATAACACAAATGCATTGTAATTGTACGTCACGAGAAAAGTTTAACCAACTCTCGAACAATCATCGAATTACCTCCGTCTGAAATTACATACATATTTTTGGACACGTGGAGTCAGTACATTTCAACGTTAAGCGATTGGGAAACTAAAAATAGGTTAAAAATTCACACACATCGAGGCTGTAGCATACATATATGCCCTTTTAAGGTATCAGAGGGACCAGGCAACCAAGTACTCGACTTCAGGGCAATAACCGAGATTGACCTCCACTAACCAACAATTCTCAGTCTTTCTCGTTCTATCACTCGTCCAGAAACGGGTACGAACGTACACGGGACATGGGACTGTACGTCGACAGGACATTTTTCGCTCCTTGCGTCGAGTACTGAAAGCCCTTAAAGTCTCACTTTTCTTCAACACCGTGTATATACCGTTTTCCGAGACACACGTCGTTTCAACGTCTCTTCTGCTACGGAAAAGAGAACGGCAGCTCGCGACGTTGCCACAGTCGATCCCATGTGTCGCTCTTATCCATTTTTGCGTAAGGTTAACGACCGAACCGACGAGTCTGCGAAATTCGCCGCGATTCGCAACTGTTTCGGACAAGTGTATACAAGCTCCAAAAATTATCAGTCATATCGAACGCAACGGACAAAGATCAATAGAATTCAGTTTTAACCTATAACAGGCTTTCCTGTTTTCTCTCTCGAAACACTCTCAACATCGTGAGTGTTCACGTCGTGTCAAGAAGGATTATTAATCAGAAAGATTATTTTCGTCGTAAATAAATAAAACGTGGTGGGTAGTTCATTTCATCAACGATTGATTCTTTTAACTAAATGAATTCCAACTATCGATTAAAATCAAACAAATCGTTGATCGTCAACGCGGTAATTAAAATATCTACAACCTCGCCTCGCGTAAAGAGAAGACCTTCTAAGAATAAGCAGGGTCAACGGTAGAAGGACGAGAGAGCGAAAAACGAAAGAAGCGGAATAAAAATGTAATCAAAGGAACGAATCTCGTGAAAGCCGCAAGGCACGGGACGACCATTTATCAATTGTAATCTAGTTCAACACGTGAAACGTGTACAGTTTACCTCTAAACAAGGAAGACTCGCAGTCAGACAAATTTGGCTTTACCTTCGACACGTCCACGGTTAATCTTCATTATTTTTTCACATTTATTCAAGAGTATATTTCTCAATGAGTAATAAAAAAAATTAAGGATTCATTCAAGAGTATGGTAAGCACCGTAAAGAAAAAACACTGATAACGTATCTAATCAGAAGTGGATGAAATCAATATAATGCATTTTGGTGGAGCGGCATCTTTATCGTATCGTATCTCAGGAATGGTTCAAGCTAAAGACACGTTTCGGTAGTATCGCGATAACAACTATAAGAATATACAATGAAAAGCACAGAATACCTTTTAGAAACTTAAAATCGATGTTCACAGCGCATTTCAGTACTTATCATTTCTAGAACTCTTCTCACTCAAATCGGACACACTGGTTCGTATTTGTTTTTAAATACTCACGACGTTTGCAACGAAACATCGCTAATCGCGAAACTGTTCGAGTCAAAGACTAGTTTCACGTAAGTAGACGCAAAAAAATTACACAAATATCCTATGAGTCGGGAAAGACGTACGACATCAGTCGTTACACACGATTCGACGTAGAACAGCAGATGCTCGAGAAAAATGGATCAACGTTACGAGACAATGCGAACAACACGAATCGTGGAAGTGGAAAATTTGCACGTGTTCATAACAATTAATCGCGACTCCCATGCACACGATCAGCCAGTCTCGTGTCTCTCCCGTTTATGCAGTGGACAGCATTCTTCCTATCTTCTAATCAACTAGCATCAAGAGCCATTCGAAGCAGAAGAATTGCAAGAAAATCAGCTCGATCTAAATTATATAAATCATTATTTATAAACAAAAATCGAAGTAAAACACGAAATTGATCGTAATTATTTTCTTCCTCGTTCACAGAATCATACAATTCAGTCGGCAACTAATTCGTACAAAGTATCCGTACAAAGACACTGTAAAACGTAGTTCAGTAAAAAGTGAAACGTATGCTAATAAACGTTAAACATGCAACCTTTATTACGAAGTCAAAGAAGAAAGTCTAGTACAGCACCAGGAACTTCGTAGTAAAGTGAAAAGTGACAAAGTACATTCATCACTAATACATTTCTCTTCGCTTCTTTCAGGAGTGAAAATACGAGAGAACGGGAATGGACGAAGGAAATTCCGTGGTGACCACTTCCACCGGAAACTCGGTCAACGTTACCAGAGATACAATTTCAGAACCCGTTTCTACTTCTTTCACAACACTTTCCGTCGTGGATTGCGTTTACAAAGGCGAGGGGAACTCTAACATCGTCATTGCTCTGCCAAAAGTCAGTCCGCAAGTATATTTTCCCACTCACATTACAAGTCGACTGGATCTTCATTTCATACGCGATTAAATTTACTCCCTAATCATTTCATTTCTTCAATCAACGCAATTTTTTTAAACGCAACATTCGGATCGAACATTTCGAGGAGAAAGCGATTTCAAGAGAAACGTTCAAACGAAACGGAACAATTGCTGAAACAGCAGACCAACGCGTGTCAAAATCTGTAATCTGATCTTAGAACAGTTCGGGTCGATACATTAAAACTTCATTCGATACCTAGCATTCAATCGTACTACATTCAGTCGAGAGTCAACGTCAGTCAAGAGAGAAATACGGTGGAGGCAGAAAATCAAACGTAGAACACACGATTTCGCGGTATCGATGCGAACTCGTCACGTGCTCGTTCCTCGTAGATACCTACGCGTCTGAATCAATACATCGGCTGACGTGGCTGTTTTTAAAGTTCTCCCGTGCGTCACGCGCGTTCGTTTTTAACAAACGAGTCTCCTTTCACGCATTTACGCTTCCGAGAAGCGTCTATGGACGTACGAAGCTCAATCAAACGAAGCGGCAAACATTACGATAAACAGGAATCTTTGACAAGTGGACACTTTTCGAGATTCCAAGGTCGACTTTGTCTCTTCGATCACGATCATATATTTTCGAAGAGACGCATTCGACGCTATGTTTTTTCAATTTCACTTCTCTCGTCAACCGTACGTCGCAGGAACGCAAGGTAATACGACTGCGGAAGTTGCTTCCACAGGACGGTGTCTCGCCCGAAAACGCTGGCCTGCAACGAGTCAAACGCGAAGTGGAGTTCGTGCAGTTGGTGGCTTCTTGTTTCTTGGGTCCTTACGTTCGAGTACCTGAAATCGTTCGATTGAACATCGAAAACGTCAGACAATTATTAGAAGTCATTCGACATTCTCGACCAGGTAACCGCTGTCTCTAAAATCGTACGTTCAACCGAAACGGTACAAAACACGGTACTTTTTTTTCAGACGGACGTCGCTGGAAGAAGACGGTGGACATTCACGCCACGAAGTATCCAGATTATACATTCTTACAAAGGAGATTCGATTCTAATCGTTTCGTACGCAGTGAAACATTTTGCGTCGAAGTCAAACCGAAACAAGGCTACTTACAAAACGACAACACGTCGACGAAAAACATTCGAAAGTGTCCATATTGTCTAATGCAGTATCTCAAGGTACGTCGTGACTCGCAACGCTCAAACTCAAACGTCACACACTACACGACATCTGACAATTCGAAGCTCGATCGTAGATCCATCTATACTCGGTTCACCGAGAGCGCGGGACCGTTTCGCGCAGCTCGGAAGCAGGGGTCTCGGAACTCATCCCTCGGCCGGAAAGCGGGGACGACGCGACCACGGCGGGGACTGGTAGTGTACTCGACAACTCGACAGGTTCGCTTCGCGAAGGCGCACGAGGAGAACAGTAGTGGGGATCGAAAGACGGGCGAAAAAGAGGGGTAGCGAGCCGCGCGGGATAAATTCCGAGATCCCTGCTCGGAAGGTGGCGGGGGTCGCAACGAACCCCCTCCACACGGTTCAGTAGACACGGTGAAGCATCGAGACGCGCAGAACGAGCGAAAACCGAACCGTGCACAGTCCCGGACTCTCGGTGAACGGAGTATATCGAGTCGTCAATCAACACGCCACCGCACGAACCAGACGAAACAGTAGTACGGCAAACACGTATCCCGCGTATCGTTCGACGAACCGTTCACAAATCACACAGAATCGTCAAGCGATAAATCTCGCGACAGTCGATCGAAAAACACAGCTCGAAAACGTCACGGTCACCGAAGACGTCCTCTGGACTTTAGAAAAAGTTCCCAAGTGGAACGTCGAAAACGGTATCGGATCTCGAATCGCGCGCGTGGAGTCTCGCATCACAACCGTAGACGAACCCGTGGACGAACTCGACGGACCAATCGGTGGCAAAAACACAGAGTCTCGACACCGAGTCACTCGGCGAACGTACGTATTCGTTCAGTCGTGGGGAACGTGGACGAACGTAACACAATTTCTCACGCTTCAGTTGAAGAACGGAACAATCAAGGAGCGGAGTTCTTACTGTCCGTTGGACTTGTTCTCCGGCGTAAAAACACGAATGAAACAGGCACTACGAGGACTGTTAAAATCGCCTCAGAACAATCTGAAGATCTTCAAAGACGGCGAAGTCGTCTACGGCAACGGATCGTCGACGATCGACCTCGAACGAATCTTAAAAGAGTGGTTTCAGCGCAGCGACTCCTGGAACTGTTCAGAATTTCAGAAAAACGAGGAATCAACGAGCGAACACACGGAACAATTTTGCGATCTAATCCACGAAGCCCTCTCACGGTCGACCGTCTCCTCCAAAGACTTCAATCGTCACCGTAATCATTGCAAGGAGAATCACGGATCGTACGACGACGACGACGACGACGACGACGACTCGGAACCGATACCTTACATCGACCAGGCTCTCGTCGAAAGAGTGGACGAACTCTTGAAACTGGAAGTAAGTCTGACTCTCTCTACTCTCTCGAACAGAATCGGAAGCGAGCTCTCCGAACACGGTTCGCACTCGGGTTCACGCGAGACACGCTGGAAAAACGAACGCCCGGGTAACGGTAACCAGTAATCATCGGACGGACGCACACTGGAACTGACAAGCACACGCATCGATCGTTTTCAGTCGTGCAACTGGAAGGGCGAACAGTTACCGAACGACTCGGTACTGGGACGGATTCTGGAGATGCAGAAAGTACCCTTCGTCAGCGCAGAACACGTGTACAACGCGTATTCAAAACACCGGGAATCGTTGACGGACGACACGATCCACTCGAGTCTGACGAAGACACACGAACTCGGGAGGGAAGAGACATCCGATCCGGAGCAGGAAAGCGAGACAGGGACGACCAGAAGGACGAGTCGGTTGCAGAACTATCTACTGTTCACGTGCGCCAGGGACTGTTCGATACTGATGTCGTTCCGAGAAACAAACCCGTAAGTCCCGCTCGTGTGTACCGGAAAGACAAAGACAAAGACAAAGACAAAGACAGAGACAGACAGAGAGAAAGACAAAGACAGAGACAGACAGAGAGAAAGGCAGAGAAAAGGAACAGACGACTCTGTCAATCACACAGAAGGAAGACGACACCCGGCGAAGACAGAGACGACACGACAGGAACACCGCCGGGATCCCGTTTCGTGTGGGACATCGGAATCACGGACACGGAGCCGAAGAGCCTGCGTTGCATAGAGAAACACCGCGAGAGGGACACGGAGATCTTGAAATCAATCGTGTCCGTACTAGAAGGAAGAGAGGGAACTCGGACGACGACGACGACGACGACGACGACGACGACGATCGGAAAGAAGAAAGGGTAGACAGGACGGAAACCGTGGTATCTCTCTCGCGACACGCGACAAAAGGCGACGGAGAACGGGGGTGAGTCGGAAGGAGTCGCGAATTGAAAAATCAAAGTTCTTTAACAGGATCCGAAGCATGGCAACGTGAAATACACATACATACCGTTAAACTTGACGTGTAACTCATTAAAACCCGAAGCGCAACTCCCACACATCTGTCGGTCGGTGGCGCGAGGAACGGTCTACTGGCGAATCCGTGGTCCGTGAGAACGGCGCGTTTCTGCCGTCTGGCGCGAAAACGTACCTCTCGGTTCGTGGCGTCGAAGCGCGCGTGGGCGTAGGGCGAGCGTAGACGACGCGCGAGGGACAATCCGTAGACGAAGGACACGCGAGCAGGGTGCGTATATATTTTTTTTTTTTTTTTTTGGGGTCGGTCGGAAACCGGGGACGACGCGACGACGGCCGGGACCGGTAGCGGGCGAGGGTACGGGAGGCAGGAGGAGTCGAGGCGGAGGAGGGGAAGAGAAGCGGGGCTGTGGACGAAGGGGCGAAAAAGAGGGGAAGCGAGTCGGGAGGGTAAAACGACGCGCAGTTCGGTGGAAACGTCGCGATCGGACGTCGGGTAGAGGGTGGGTGGAGGGGGGGGAACGGGGTGTCATTCGTGAGGAATCTTTGGCGTCTGGGCCGGAGTCGTGCGATGGGAGAGATCGGTGAGAACGCGAGGATGTCGGGCGATGGGGGGCGGGCGCGCTGGCGCGCCGGATGGGCGCCGGAGACGGGTGGGTGGAGGGAGGGGGACGGGGGAGAGTTGGATCAGGGGTGGAAGGAAGGAGAAGAAAGAAGAAAAAGAAAAGGGAGGAAAAAAAAAGAAGGGAAAAAGGAAGGGAAAAAAAAGAAAGGAAAAAAAAGGGACGAAAAAGGAAAAAGAAGGGAAAAAAGGAAGGGAAAAAAGGAAGGGAAAAAAGGAAGGGAAGAAAAAGGAGAAAAAAGGAGAAAAAAGGAGAAAAAAGAGGGAGAAAAGAGGGGAAGGGAGAGAAGGGAAGGGAGAGAAGGGAAGAGGAGAAAAGAAGGAAAAGGAGGGAAGGAAAAGAAAGAAGTGAAAAGAAGGGAAGGAAAAGAGAAGGAAACAGGAAAGGAGGGGGAGTGGGAGTGGGGGAGGGAGTGGGAGAGGGAGTGGGCGAGGGTGTGGGAGACGGGGAGGGGGAGTGAAATGGTGTGAGAGGGTGTGGAGATGGCGTGGGGGTGTGTGAGATGGTGTGGGAGAGTGTGAGAGGGTGTGAGAGGGTGTGGGAGCGTGTGAGAGGGCGTGGGAGCGTGGGAAGAGGGTGTGGGAGGGTGTGACGTGCTGTGGGAGTGTGTGACGTGGTGTGGGAGTGTGTGAAAGGGGCGTCTGAGTATGTGAGACGGAGTGGGAAGGTGTGTGAGAGTGTACTGGAGTGTTGGAGGGCATGGGAGTCTACTCCAGCTCTGCGGGCCGGCGAAGCCGGGCCGCAGAGCGCCAGGTTAGGTCAGGTGTTAGGTTAGGTCAGGTGTTAGGTTAGGTTAGGTTAGGTTAGGTTAGGTTAGGTTAGGTTAGGTTAA
>NW_017136637.1:109762-140366 GCF_001652005.2 Ceratina calcarata | reverse complement strand
CATTCACATTTCTTTTACTTAAGAATAATGTCGAAAACTCTATAAACACATAAAATCTGAAATACAGTTATGACGTCTGTCAATCAAATTTGACGCGGTTGTGGGAATACTGTGGAGAGACGATGATCGATAATTCTTGACTAAGCACACGTAACTGCGGAATGCAAATGAACGTGAGTACTGTGGGTAGCGGTAAACCAGATATTTTCGCAATAAGACGTCGCGTATACGATTTAATTGAGCCACGTGGCGCACACTGAAATTTGTATGAATCACTTCTGAGTTAATTAGAATCTTACGTAAGCCTCTCTACAAGTCACTAGATTTATCATTCATTCCTTTGTCAAATGATATTGATAGAAAAGGAATAATTCTATTTAGTTTCCAAATAGTAATTCTTTTACTAATGCATAAAATTATATTTAGTAGTAATCATTATCGAATATTTATAAGCAATTACGTGATTAATTGATTCGCAATAAACATGAAAATGTAGGAACGACAGCGATCAGATGAGAACGTCAGTCAAGTTCTTAAGGCTTCGATAAGAAAATGATGTCTTCATAGCTGTGTTCGTATCTTGTCAAGATTTTTATCTGTTTAATTACCGACAGGCATCAAGCAGCTTTCTTCTGGTTACGTACCGATTTTTATTCGTACGCACGAACTTGTATCGACCCGTGACGATTCACCGCGGGGGAAATTAATTTCTTAGCCGCCTCCGTTTTCGCATGCACTTAATAAACCCGTGTGCGTCGTTAATTACCAGCGGGAGAACCGAGAGCCGCGGTATATTCATTAGTGTGTCGAAATCGAGCCCGAAACGACCACGGGACACTACCTTCGATCATTCCCCTTTCTTCCCATGCCCACTACGAAATTGCGTGTGCACTTTTTCAAATGGATTAGTTAAAGATTATAAGAAACCGGAGGGCGAAGGATGACGTGTGTTCTAATTTTATTTCCATTCTCTTAGTCAGTTGCCAACCGCTAATGTAACATACTGGACTAACCATACTATTCACTTTAATCTAAAACAGCGTTTCTCAATCTGTGGCGCATGTGATGTGTGTGGTACCTTACGTTATTTTTGATGACACAATTTTTCCATAGATTGCAACTTGAACTTAACTTACGTATAAGATTGATGAAGATAAAGATTGACGTGGTACATTTATTTTTTTTATTCTTAATTATGTGATGCAAAATTTTAATAGTTTGAGAATCGCTGGTTTAAAAAGAAAAAAATTAAGGATTTAGTATTGTCCAGTTATAATTCGCTGCATAAACTCTGCCGCTTTTATCTTCGACTTTTTATTAAAAGCACTCTATCATAGTGGTACAAAGTAAAATGCATCCAGGCTTACATAAATTGAAGAAGGTTCCTAACTAATGCAAATGTAGAAAAGAAAAGCGTATCAGAGATGACTCAAGGCATTGATTTATAAAGTCGAGGTTTTTACCTCGCTCCGAATTGCGATACGTTTTCCTGTGACGGATTCTCGGAAATATCATACAGAATTGCATTCACAATGTGGTAAAGGATGTGCGTTCCACTACAAGAATGTGCGGTTTCGATAAATAGGTGATACGGTTTGATGCGTTTCAATCGTTGGATCAAGGGAAAATGCTTGATGGAAATGAGAAGAGGAAACGAATTCAGAAGTTGTCCCCGCGCGATAGTAATTTACAGCTCGATCGATCGAGGCCACGGGGAGAAGAAGAGCAGTGGTTTCTCGTTTACAAGCTGTCGGTGACGCGCGCTCCATCACTCGATAATACAATAGTTTAGAAAAAAGGAGGAGGATATTGGTAACAGACCTGAACGAAGGAACAAGTAGGAAGAGGAAGTGTGCGCAGCACCATAGGAGATTGATGGTGTTTATTGCGACCCCGTCGCGCTTACTACTTTCATCCATTACCTTCCCTGTATCTTTCAGCCCCAAGCTTTTATCGATAACAAATAAAAATCAGTGTAAATACAGAAATTAAATTCTGTACGCGATAATACTTTCCTCTACAAACGCTGACTTAAAAGTTATTTTTTACGGCCAGTTGAAAGCGAAGTTATGCTTAGAAATTGGAATATTTACCAAAAAATATTTTTCTAAGTGAATTATCAATATTTTTTATCACGATTGATAATTAAATCAAGATTGTCTATGATTAGAATGTTAAGGTAACTCATTAAGTCGTTAAGAAGAATTAATCTGCGAAGGTTTCGTCTGGGAATGGTACTGGGAAACGCGGAGAGGACCTGTTTATTACTAACGGCGATCCACGTTTTGCTCCATAAGAGCGGCGACGCCGACACGTTTACCCTCGGGTACATCACCGGCTCGAAGAGGCGTCCAGGGGACTTGGAGTATCAGCGTCCCGGTTTCCGGATATCCGGCGCCATATCGCTGGCCGTGGAGGAGGTAATTCAACCGGTTATTTTCACCGACCGCAATTAGCGCGGAAGTAGTTAATTAGCCGGAAAGAAATTCGGGAATCCAGGTTGTCGGTTATAAAAAAGTTTCCGAAGAAAATTAAACTGGAAATTTTCTTCTCCTTCGAGAAAGAGAGAGAAAAAGAGTTAACGGTGAAAGGATCGAGAGTTTACTTGGGAAATTGGTTTTGGCGGAAAGTAGATAGAATTTAATTAATTCCGAAAAGAATATAAGTTCGAATCGATCTAGGTGAACGCAGGTGAACTTGGTCGGCGCGGCCACAAGCTAGACTTCCACATCGCTGAAACTTATGGCGAGGAGGAGACCAGCATCTTGATGACCGCCGACCTGTGGACGAAGAACGTCAGCGGTTACATAGGCCCGCAGGAGACTTGTGTCCACGAAGGCAGGATGGCTGCCGCTTTCAATCTGCCCATGATATCTTACGTAAGTTATTGTCCATCTTCTTTATTGCAAATTTATTATTGCCTTATTGCTCAACCGCGACGAACGTATTTATACGCGCAATCATCGTGAATCAGCGCGGTTTTTATCCGACTCTAATGAATACGTTGGCAAAATTCCTATTTCGTGGAAATAACGAATCGAAAGAGACAGCGTGGAAGAAAAATGCGTTCTGGCTGCTACTCAGCGCAAGAAGCTTTCCCGGTTTAGAAAGTTCACGAGGCGAAATCTCGGAAACCATCCCTTATGGGTTTCCCTCTGAACGGAACAACCGCCGGGAGCACTTTGGTCAAGTAACAAGTACTGTGCGCGTGTATGCTCTCAGCTAGGAACCACTTTTATTGCGGACACTCGTATCGACGGGGATCGGGAGCATCGAAACTTCCAGCGTCTTCGCTCTACATTAAGCGGTTCCACCGCTACCATACATATTTCTCGCAATAACGTAAATTGCCCGCGGGAAGATACGATCTCTTTGTGGCATGCGATGAAAACAAACGGGCGAACCTCTGATAAAGCGTCTATTTAAACCGGAGAGGATATGCAAATAATAGAAACCTGCAGCAGCGTCCGAAAGTATTTCGTCTATTTTTTTCCTGCAAACGTGATCTGACGTTGCAACGGGCGGTTTGACCGGCACAGTGGACGAATAAATTATCCGCAGACCACTGAGGAATATGAATGTGTGTGCGTCGAGGTTACAAAACGCTTAGCTCATTCAACTTGCTACCGACTCGCCTTTCATCTATCCTATTTGTTCCTCTCCTGTTTTGAAGTGTTACGATCTCACTAAATCATCTGATGTAATCAATGAATGAGAAATTCAGAGACCGTCTCTCACTTAACATCGTTTCTTTACAAGACAATTTATTTTTACTTCAGGTTTTAATAAAATGAATGACATCACGTACGAAGAGGCTGATTTATTAATAAACTGGGAAATCTATGTATTTATAGAAAAATTGCAAATGTACAGCAAATCTCTATTTAAATCGCATTTTCTAAATGGATACCATAAATGTCTTATTCTGGATGAAAATCTACAGTTCATCGATTAACTGTCCTACATACGAACTGGAATAAAGCCTATTCATCTTGCCGGAAAATTATCCAGATCATTGAATACATAGTTTCCTCCTCTTTAGCCGCGTTTACGAAAAATATAGGACCACCGTTTCACGATCCGTTTAACACCAACTACGGGTTTCGAGTCCACTCGCGGGAAATTAATCAGCCGGTAGAATTGTGTATAATAATTTGTCCAGGCTACCGACGCAGAGACCCGATCGGTTTTATCTCGCTCGGATTAATTTCTTGTTTCGCATCGGCGTTCGCGCAATAAGTCTTCGATACGGCCGATTACGACTTCTTATTAAATTTAATAACCTCGATTAATTGATCGTGCTTTGCTTACCGCCTGAGCCTCGATCATACTCGAGCGTATCACGCATATCTGTTCATAAATTTTTTTCAACTGATCATCATACGTGTATAATAATATAATTGAAGGGAAGATTATAATAAATTATTAAATAAATAAAAATATATTTCGATAGCAGAGACTTATGAACAAGAGTGCATATTATCGCAAATTCAGCAGATGAATCATATCAGCCTAGTAATAGAACCGAGACATCCGATGCAAATTTGAAACGGACTTTGCAACACGTGGCCAAGCTATTTATCTCTCCGGCTTGCCACTTGTATTCTTGGCTGAAATATCACGTGAAACAAAATGTACACAATTTCTCATCGAGAATTGTCGCATTTATCGTTGCTTTCAGTTCTGTACTCATCGCGCGACGTCCGACAAGAAGGAGTTCTCCACGTTCGCCAGAACCAGGCCACCGGATACGCAAATCTCGAAATCAGTCGTTTCCGTGCTCCTGGCCTTCAATTGGACAAAGGTGAATGTTCAATTCACGAATCGTTTTATCCGATTGACGCAGAAATAATTGCGGTTTTTATGTACATTATTATTGTACCAAAGCCGCAATTATTTTTGCACTAATTTGATAATTGCAATCATGTATGTTAACGATTGTATACAGGTGACGTTCATGTATATGAACTCGACTCTATTTGAGTTCAATAAAATGTCGACTGTAGCCGAGACGATACTGGCATCGTTCGAGGCAGCTGGCGTGACAGTGAACTTCCTCCGTTGTTGGGAAGAGCCGTATCACGTCACACACATGACCAATCCTTTCCACAAGCACGTCAGCGAGACTTACCAGGAAACGAGAAGTGAGTAAAAAACCGTCTAACCATTTATCAGCTCGTAAAAGAGTGGAGTAACATCTTGAAGAGATTGACGGACCTCGATAGTAAAAAGTTACCTTAAAATCTCGCGTTGCCTAAAATAGGCTACCCGCATTTTAATTCCGTTGAAATTATGAGCCAGACGATCGTAAAACGGATAGCCCGCATGTTAGCATTGCTGGAATTTCGCCTGGTGAATAGATACTGCTCGTAATTCGTTTGTGTTAGCTCGGTGTCGTCTATTTACGTTTATCTAATGGCTAAATATAGCTCGACCCGCTTTACTAATTCAACCATCTCCACAATTTTTGCTTGTAATTAAAGCAGACATTTAGGCAAAATATCTACGAATTAAAAGTCTAGCAAAATTCTTAAGTTAAAAATTGCAATCGAAATGAATTCCAAGCAGCAGATACAAAGAAATTGATAGAATTGATTGAAACTGCGATTCTGTTGCAGTCTACGTAATTCTAGGCAATTACTATGAGCACATGGGACTGTTGATGGCTCTGAACGAAAAGAAGCTACTGGAAAAAGGTATAAATCTGCTGTAACATAATCAGGTACATATACTAGAGAGCAATGTCACTAAATCGTAGTTTAATTATCAAATCTCACGAAGCTTTACTAAAACACTTCCTGCTAAATCATGATAAAAGTCAACGTAAGTCTTTTCAATAATATTCGAAGATAGATTATCCTGTATTATCACGCGAACTTTATTCGGACTACGAATTAAAATTTCTGTACGCAAAGAGAAAAACGCACCGTGAAAATTTCTGTCGCAGGCGAATACTGGGTGGTAGGAGTCGACATCGAACAGTACGATGAGAAGCATCCCGGGAAGTACTTCCGCGGTTTATGGGAGAAGAAGACCAACTCGTCGATCTTGGATGCTTACCGTAGTTACTTCAGCGTGGTGGCCACCGCGCCGTTCTATTCGAAAAATTTCACGCGCCTGGTGAACGAGTACAGGCAGAAGGCGCCGTTCAACTTCACGAATCCGATCGCGAGCGTCGGTGGAATCGTTCAGGTGACTATCTCGTCAATTTAAATAAAAGTTTTATAACAGTAGAAGAAAGCAAAGTAGAATCATGTACTACATACTTCAATTATTTGAAAGACTGTGAAATCATTTACAACTCTCTAGAATATGGAGTGAAATTTGATTATAAGGCGTGGATTGAAATAATTTGCAAGATTATTTCATGGTCGGAATGGAACGTTTGTTTGTGTTATATAAGTCAGATCGTGCCGGAGACAGCGTATCTGTACGACGCGGTGCACCTTTACGAGAGATCGCTGCTTAAAGCTCTGGACGAGAACCGGGACCCACGGAACGGCCGAGAAATGGTGGCAACTCTTTACGGCGTTCATTATCAGAGCGCCATGGGGTATGTATGACGAGTGTGAACCAAAATCATTCGCTTGTCACCTCGGTTTTTATGACAGCGAAAGCAAGCAAAATTCATTTTCAGTAAAACGATTATCATTTACACATCGCAGTTGATATAAGGTGCATCACTTGAATCAATGTAGGAATGTTTAATACCGTTTGCAACAGTTTAGAGTACGAGATCAATAAAAGCGACCATTAATGCAATGACGTAAGCGTCTAGAATGATAATTGACCCCACAAAATAATTATAGCTTTCACGCGGCGCCCCTCGGCTTCGCGTAATCCTTTCTCTATTTCTGTCCTCTTCGCTCTGACGATAATCGATACGCATTGTCGTTTATCTCCCAATCCCGTTGGGAATCGATTATGTAACATTCGAAGAACAACGGATTACGCAATTAGCAATAAAATAAAGAAAGCGAGAAACGAAATTGATGGAAAACGACGTTCCCCGAGTTACTTTTGCGCAATTTACGAGTACTGTTAACAAGCGTAAAACGCGTGTTACGACGCCTGTTGCATGATGTATCGTCTGCGCAGATACATGGTCTACATGGACGAAAACGGAGACGCCGAAGGTAATTATACTCTGATTGCTTTGGACAATCGGCCGACAAAGGGACACGGTCTATACCCCATCGCGTACTTCGTCGGGAAAGAGAACGGCACAAACCTGCCAGTAAGACGTTTACCGCTTTTTCGACGATCATTTTTGCTGCTCTTTCGTCGCGGCCCGATTATTGATTCTCTTTTCTCCTGACAGAAACTTCGATTGACGAGGAACGTTTCATGGATCGGCGACGGGCCGCCAATCGCGGAACCCGTTTGCGGCTACCACGGTGAAAAATGCACCAGTAAGTACACAAACTTCAACTACTTCTCAGACCTCACGATATATTGTTGTTACCAAACTGGCGATTTTTACGCAAAATAAATCTTTCGCGATGTCAGTTTAAAAAGTGAAATCTATTTTTTTCGTCATTAAATGATGTTGAATGTACTTTCTAATCTTTCTATGGATGCATGAAATCTTAAATTAAATACGTCCATCGTACGCTAATAAATTTAATCTTATAACGGTAAGAAAAATAAGAAGAAAACAAGAATCGAACTCGTTGCCTTCCGGCCTTCCTACCATTCTGCGTCCCCTTTAATTGAGATCGAATATCTCGTAACCGCGCTACGATTACCGGATTACGCAACGAACGGCACCGATCGTGACTGATTTAATCGTACTGAACACGAAACATTAAACGAGGAGCACAATTAAAAAAGGATCGAACGAAACGAGCATCTCTGACCCACATATCTCCACTGACGGCTCGTTCGTGCATTGGATAAGAGATGAATCACGTTCGAATCGAGACTCAAAAATAGATGAATGAAATCCTTTTCCAGAATTCAAACGAACCAAGCATTTCGTGTTTTCAGATACGAATCGATAAGATCAAACTGATTCAGTTATTAAACAAAAATAAATAAAAGAAATTGAAGCAGATAAGACCAATTTAATATGTGCAACTGAATAAAGTATTTCTATAAAAAGTAATGAACAATTAAAATTCTGCGATATTTTATTGAATAATCAAAGAATTTATAATAATATTATTATTTGATCGAAATAACGTCTGATAGCTGTTCGATGTTCTAATAAAGAAGCACTTGGTATTATGGACACGATTTTCAATTTAATCCTTTAGCTCACACGGGAGAGATCGTGGGCGGTATAGCCGGCGGATTTCTGCTAATCATCGCGGCAGTATTATTGGTTCTCTACAGAAACTGGAAATACGAACAGGAACTGGATTCCCTCCTATGGAAGGTGAACTACAAAGATATTCAGATCAAGGAGCAGAAAGACGAGTCGTCGGGAGTTAACGAGGCGCCTAACAAATGCAATTCCAAGGTAAGGTCCATTCTTTTTACGACGTCCCTACTTCCTTCTATATGGTATAACGTTTACG
The DNA here is from genome assembly GCF_001652005.2 of Ceratina calcarata. NCBI lineage: Eukaryota > Metazoa > Arthropoda > Insecta > Hymenoptera > Apidae > Ceratina > Ceratina calcarata. The sequence goes on along the minus strand of NW_017136637.1, from coordinate 131,844 downwards.
TTATTTTCGTAATTCGACCCAATTGATCCAGGAGATTTTTCAAAGCTCAGCAGAATTTTCTCTGGGATCCTGAACGACGCGCTCTTACAATTCTACGTAATAGCTCTCACAAATTAATTTATGCGATCGTCCAATTCCTGAGTGTCCTCGGCACGCTTGTAATAATTTTAGACTACGACGCAACCGATAGTAAGGACCAGCCAAGTATCACTCAGCTCCAACCCCGACGCTGATTTTCGTTATTCCATGATCTACACGCAAATAGGTGTATACAAGGGGCGAATATTTGCCGTGAAGAAGGTTCGCAAAAAGTCCATTGAAATTACACGGGAAATGAAGAAGGAATTGAAAGTGGTGAGTATAAACTATAAACATGATATTTAAGCGACTGCGGATTTTATGCAATACTATCTTGCATAAGAATATATTTATGTATATAAAATATCAAATATCTAATATTGCAATTTAATTAAATGATATGAGATGTTATTAAATGATAAAAGAAAACGTGAAACGAATTTGGTAAATTTTGTATAAAAATCCGCAATCTGCTTATGGAGAATCGCCAGTTAAGGAGCATCGTTCGTTTAGATGCGCGACCTACGACACGATAACTTGAACGCGTTCATCGGGGCGTGCACCGACCCGCCGAACATATGCATCGTCGTCGAGTATTGCGCGCGTGGCAGTCTGAAGGTAATCGCCCATCAGGACATTCGCAATTAAGTGGACGTAATTCGAATCGGCGTTCCCCGGGGTAATTTTCTCTGGCGCTCGTATTCTTTTAGGACATCTTGGAGAACGAGGACATGAAGCTGGACAACATGTTCATGGCGTCTTTGGTTGGTGATATAATAAGGGTGAGTAATATTCAGAAGTCGACGAAGTATTTTCTCAAAACTACTCCGTCCATAAGTTATATTTTCAAGTTTATCCTAAAAATATTTGTGAACAGTATGCATTGACCGCAAGTAATCAGACGAATCTAAACATTGTATAAAATCAATGCCTTAGAATATGAATAAAGTTTTAGAGAGATAGAAAACAAATATTTTTGCTGTTTGCAAGAGAGAACTTTCGAAACTTTTCACGTTACATCAGAAAATCGAATATACGGAGAGTGCCAATTTCGCTCTTTTTTCAGGGTATGATCTATCTTCACGAGTGCGTCATAAAATATCACGGTTCGCTGAGTACGTCAAACTGCTTGGTCGACTCCCGATGGGTCGTAAAGCTGGCGGATTTTGGGCTGCACGAATTCAAGAAGGACGCTGAGTGCGAACCTTGCGACGTAATGAAAAAATATCACGGTATATAATTAAATTTATAATTCATCAACGACATTTGATTAAATAAGTAGGTTCTAATAATTAATTAATAGAATCCAAATCAGATAGAAATTTCTCTTATCATTTACAGTTTGCATATGTATTTACTTCTAATATTTTTTATATTCTTATGCGTCACATTATATTTTATAATAAACAGAGAACTCGACAGGTTTGTTGTATCGAGCGCCTGAGTTGCTAAGAGCAACGAAGAGTCAAGAACCGACGATTCGGGACTATCAAAGGGGAGACGTCTACTCGTTTGCAATAGTCTTATACGAGCTTCAAGGGCGGCACGGGCCTTTTGGCATAACGGAGTTATCGAGCTCGCAGATATTGAAGAAAGTGATAGCGAGAGAGCCAGAAACGGAACCGTTCAGGTATTACAATTAACAGTCGCGGTCTGTCGACGGCCAGAAGACACTTGAATTTTACGTGCTTTTGTTTCCACCCTGTCAGCTACTCTGTTTTCCTTGAATTATCTCAGACCACCGCTGGACCAGTTGGAGAACTGTTTTCAATTCGTGCGTGATTGTCTGATAGAGTGCTGGGCCGAGGATCCCGAGACTCGACCAGACTTCAAGATCGTAAGAAACAAGCTGAGGCCGTTGAGAAAAGGAATGTACGTCGCAAACATTGTATCGAATAATAAATTATGTACCAAATATTTCTGGTGTATACTAAAGTAATTAACTTCGAACGTTCCTCAGGAAGCCGAACATATTTGACAACATGATGGCCATGATGGAGAAGTACGCTAACAATCTAGAAGCGTTGGTCGATGAACGAACGGATCAATTAACGGAGGAGAAGAAAAAAACAGGTTGCCAGATGCTCTAAAAGCGTCGTTCAATTAAAATCGTTCGATGTTCATGTGCAATGTATACACTCCGCGAGCATGCATTGCGCAATATGTAAAATATGTTACGAATAATTCTAAAAACAAATCTTATTAACGGAACGCAAAGTGTACATCGCTAATGCCGGTTAATTGGCCGATTTTTTACTCAATTAATATGCACTTTGGAAATTTACGAACCCGCCTGACTCCACCGTACAGTTATGCCAAATTATTACTTTCAGATGCTCTTTTATACGAAATGCTGCCGCGCTACGTAGCCGAGCAATTGAAACGAGGGCATAAAGTGGAGGCTGAGAGTTTCGACTCCGTTACGATTTACTTCAGCGACATTGTCGGGTTCACCGCCATGTCTGCCGAGAGCACTCCGTTACAGGTGATCACCATCAGTCAACTTTTTAACCATTAAACGCTAACATAGAGAAGAAACAATTTTTCTACCATTATACACAACACATGAGAGTTAATATAATACCGTCGCTGTTTATAAGATAAATAGAAATTAGTTTTTTTAGATAGATAAAAAATTAATTCTTATGGAATGTATTCCAATTCCGGTAGTATTTAAAAGCTTGACAGGCGTAATAAATGTCAAAGAATTATTTGTTTCCAGGTTGTCAATTTTCTGAACGATTTATACACCTGTTTCGATTCAACGATAGAGAATTACGACGTGTACAAAGTTGAGACCATAGGCGACGCTTACATGGTGGTAAGTAGGTATAAAGTACGCGAATCGCTTACACAGCGTCATGAATCATCCCGCTTTTGACAGGTAAGCGGTTTACCAATTCGAAACGGTATTCAACACGCCGGTGAAATCGCTAGCATGTCATTGTGCTTACTAGACGCCATTAAACAATTCACGATACGGCACAGGCCGCTGGACAAGCTGCAATTGAGGATCGGCATTCACTCGGGTAAACTACGATATCATATGATGATTCTTATGCGCGATTTTTAAACATGAAATGTAGATTGAGATCAATTCGTATTCTTTAATAATAATACACGATGAACCTCGTAACATGGCGACTGACGAAAAGAAAAAATATTGAGCCTTCTATTTAAAAAGCCGGAGGTGGTCCTCGTGTCCCGATAAAAAAGCAAAAATCAAAAATGCAATATTTGTTTAACAATTTTTATCGTACAGTAAATGCCATATGCGTTATTCTCAGTCGTCATGTTATGAGACTCACCCAACTTTTGCATATTAAATTTTTTTATAATAAATGCATAAATCTGCAATCTATTAATTATAGTCTTATATTTTTATGTTTGGTATAGGTCCTGTATGTGCCGGTGTGGTAGGTCTAAAAATGCCTCGTTACTGTCTATTCGGCGATACGGTCAACACCGCGAGTCGTATGGAATCTACCGGATCGCGTGAGTAATCGTAGGCTCTCATTACAGTATACAACGCAAAATTTTTTTGCAGTATCCACTGCGTGATTCTTATAGAGTGGCTTTTTTACAAAAACGTATCCGGAAGCCCTGTCCACGAAATATTCATATAAACGTAATGGATACTCCGAAAAATAAACGAAGTTCTTTTTTTTGGACTGTTTTATCAAATAATAAACTCGATCCTACAATATACAAAACTCTTTACACATTTTCCAGCCTTGAAGATCCATTGTAGTACAGAGACAAAAGAGCTGTTGGACAAACTGGGTGGATTCACTATAGCGGAAAGAGGGCTGGTATCGATGAAAGGCAAGGGCGAACGTTTAACCTACTGGCTGGTCGGGGAGGACCCCATTCGAAGAGGAGAACGCACCAGAGAGCGACAAAGCCGAAGGAACGGTTGCACGAAGAAGACCGACAACAACAACCCTTTGATACCTCGAAGTTCACTCAAGAACAAGTCGCTGGCAAGGTCAACTTTTATGAGGTGTTCCAGTGAATCACCGAAGCGTCTGCGTTTCGCCAGTTCCGATCAATTAGACCAGAAGTGCTCGCGAACGAACAGTCAGCTGGAGTCGATAGTCGACAACAGTCCGTGCAAGCAGAAGGCAGCCTCGTGCGTGATAAGGCCCGTGTGCGCGGACGACTGGCGATCATCTTCGAATTCGTGTCCGTGCGTGGAGAAATTGTGCGAACAGGAAATCGATGTTAAGGATCGGCCGGATGCGAGGAGTAACTGGACCATCGGCGACGAGGCCTGTTTCCAACGGTGTGGAGGGGCCAAGAGCTTCCGGCACGGGATCGTTCAGGCAACCTGCAGATCCGCGCCCAGCAGCCCGAGGCACAGCGCGCTGATCTTAAATTGTCAGAGGCGAGCGGCGCAGTCGAGCGAGGAGATAGACGGATGGGACGCTAGCACGCCACTGATTTATTATCCGGGAGGACGATTGGATTAAGGAGCTCGGTTCGAGCCAGTACGCGTCTTCAGTCGGTTTCGAGCGAGGTGATTTTCAATTGAATCGAACAACAGTGCTATCCCGGGATCGGAGTTTGAAAGTATAGTGTGAAACAGTGCGACAGGAGGTTCGATCGGTGCGATTGGGAATTGTGATTGTTTTTTCGATGAACGAGAGCCGTCGTTCGAATGGCCGAACCGGTGATTGCGGAAACTCGACGGATATCGACGAGGTAGGAATCTATTGTTTGGAATCTGATTCAAGTTAGCGATAGCGCCCGATTTAACTCTCGATTGAATCGATCGTTTTTTTAATCGACACTTTTTCTGAATCACCTTCCATTGACTGCGGACTTTATGCATTTATAAGAGACACGAATACAATCAATGTTAAAACCAGAGTATACATTGCGATATTTAAAAGGATTTGTTTTTAATTGTTGCATAAAAATTCGCATTCTATTCATTACCGCATCTCATCGATGTCTGACCGAACTAATCGATTGCGTCAATTAACGGACGGATCATACGAGTATGATTTGCTTCTCGCTCGCAGTACACGTACCAAAGCATACCGTACGTACAAACGAGATACCTAATAGATAAATACATGTATTATTTATATCGTGCGTAACTCGTACACGGAAATCATTGCGTCGCGTTGTAACGGTATGATTCCACGTTAGCATAGACAATCAATAAGGCTCGTGCTTCTTGTTCTATTGTTAAGCGTTTCTAGTCAATTTTCGTTTAATTTCAGACGCGCCGTAATAAGATGTGAATCCATACGAATTCGACGAAGTAGTCTCTAGACATCTGAGAGGATGTAGTATTAACTGCCAGCATATAGTACTTAAGATAATTATTTACAAGGTTAATATATTATAATACGCGATTAATATACACCGTGGACGAAATCTCGTTGTGAAACTCTTCTGATAAATGTAATTAAGAAACGCGAAACATGTGTAAGTTCTACTCGTTCAAATAAATAAATCATTAAACGAGCAGCAGGTGCCCAGCTTTACTCAAACCAATGAAATTCTTTATCTAATTAAAGCGCAACAAGATTTGGTATTAAATGTAAACCGAGATCCGAGATAAATTTTCCCCGTTTGTTGCACGCAAGTGCAATGGCATCGGGCACACGAGCACGATGCGTGATGAAACGGCGACAATAACGCACCGAGATTCATTAAATTATTAGCATTGAAGAAATTAATCGACCCAGAAGCGGCGCTGATTGCATTTCCCCTTTTATCTACCGCGCTCGGATCGTCGTGAAAAATAGGAAAAAATCGATCAAAGTCAGTCTGCGAGGCCCACGCATCCGTATCTAATTACTATTATGCGTTATCAGACTGCGGATTCTTGCACAAAATGAAACACATAATCAACGCTTTAAATAGAATTTAACCGTTGCTATATTCTTATGAATCTATACACGAGAGAAAAGTTCAGATACGGTATCGATCGCGTCGATGAAAGTCCAGTTGCAGCCTCTCAGGGATGTCGCCTTTCACGAGAGAACATTTTTTTTAACGAGATTACGTTTCGATTCACGGCTAACGAGCTGGTATTAGAAGACTGGTTGGCAAAAAAGGTAGCCAGACGTTTGAATATGCATACCAGCGACGCATCGTTCCTTTTGAATATCTAATGGTACTGTTACGTTTATTTATATCGGGCGAGCGCGAGCCGGTTGCTACTCGATCGCGAGTAACTATAACTAAATCCGTTAGCGATTCGACGGTTAACTAAACTCTTCATTACTTTAATTTGCACGTCTCGTTACGTGCCGTAGCACGTGATCCGGTACGCCGCCGTTCAGACTCCGCTTAAGTGCGAAACAGTCGTGCAAATACTAGAATGACTTCTGAATTTATTGCGCAATTTACTATTCGCGGTGTCTTTCGTAAACTTGATACAAAACGTCCTAAAGTCGAGTTCCTCGTTTCAAGAACAGAGACAAATTGGAAAGATGTAATAATTCGACTTGTATTCGGTTTAATCCCTCAGAGATCAATGGGACAACACATCTATTAGAATGTTATACTCGAAAGATAAATGAATTAATTTACTTCGCTTACTTTGGTCGATAACAGAGTGGCGTGATTTATGTTAATAAATGAATAAAGAAAGCGTCTCGAAATTCGTCGACGAGAAAGTTTTGCGAAGAATCCGAGCACCCTGTATAACGAGGCAACTCTTCTATACAGAATGGGGTACCATCTTATTTACGGTGAAGTGGTTGTCGGCCAACTTAGAGGAGCGGCCATCATTCAATCAAGCCGGGACAATTTAAACAGCCTGATTCACGCAGCGAAATCATTTAATATTTGACGTCAACCACGATTATCGTATAACGGGTGCGTAATGGCCGATTGTTTATACAGGTTGCAAGCGGCGCCGCAATTTTCAAATGGTTGTATCTGCCTCCTGAGAACGAGATGTTGTTGAATCGTTCGCCGGTCAGGAGCAATGTTGCAAAATGATCCGTCGTTAGCGGCGGGCAACAAGTGACGAGTACGATTACTCTTCAACCAGTTACCGCTAATGGCCGAGGTTGAACCGACGACCAAAAAGGATTCGAGCCGTGCTGCCGGGGCCCCCTTTCTCCGCCGCCAACGGCCTGCCGCAATGTAAATCCCATTCCCAGCGACTACGCTATTCTATGTAATCGTTTAAATATTAATCGCAGCGGCGACACTGCGTTATTTCGACTTCACGCTCGAACGCGGACGGTCTCTCCGCAGAGCACTTTTATTAGGCTCTCCTTCTGCCAGCCGCGTGTCTATTTATAGACTCGGAATTATCTTCATCCGCCGTAGAACAATACGTCCCGAGCGGTAAAAATTTTCGATGAAAGAAGAATGATCTACATGCTCTCCAATAAAAAGAAACCATCTAGCAATTAGAACGTTGTGCACGCGCGTGGAGAATAGATAAGGAAATAAGCGTGGTCTAATTGCGAGTTTATTAAAAGAAATTATAAAGATAAATTATAAGAAAAGGTGCTTCATGCGATGTTTACGCTAATGTTCAAATTTTGTGCATAATTCACGATACAATCAGACTGCATCATGTCATGCATAAAACATGGAGAAGAGTACGTATAAAAATAGTAATGAGAACATTATTACTTTTCCCTATTAAACGTTTCTCCTCGTCACGTGTCACATCTTTCCACGAGCCGCCCGCACCTGCGGCCTACGGACGACCTGTTGTCCACGCACAACACGCGGTTACTTTACATAAGATATGCGCGAGCATAGACCGAGCTGAAAATAAACTTGTCGCGATTCGACGCCTCGCTCTCTGTGTCATTTAGCCTGATTTCCATCGTCGCTACTCGCGAGCGCCTTTCCCGCGATGAATAATCGCGAAATCACACAAATCAACGAGTCGTGTGCACTGATATGCAAAAATATTTGTGATAACAATTGAAGAAATGAAATCCAGATACAAAATAATGATATTTTTTATGTTCTGCACATTCGTGTGTCTATTGTATATGTATACAAAAATTATCTAAAGTACGGATTAGTAAGCGTTCATAATAAGTTTGCTCGAACGTGTAAAATGCGAACGATTACGCGATATGAGATTCGTCTATCTAACGTTAGCTGCGGTATTCAACAGTGAGAAAATTATTACTTCGATAATGCGTTCAATTAAGCGTTTCCATACCGCTTGATAGGAATCAACAGGCTATTTTCTATGAAGCACGAGACGCGTAGTCGAAAAGGAGAAAGGAAGAAGAGAAACGTCGACGTGAGAGAAAAATTGTTACCCGCGAAAGTTAACGCAGCTCGGTCCCGCGCTAAACATTGTACGAGGAGCAGCGAGTGTTGACACTCACGGGGAAAAAGATAAGATAGCAACTGTTTTAGCAGCCAATCGGCGCTTCTGTGCGTCGTCCCTACGTCACTGTTGCTAACTGTGGTTGTGTACACACGCCCGTGGTAAATTGATGTTTCTGCTTTCTGAATAGTTCGACTCCCCAGGCTGTAAACGCGCGAGAACGAGACTGAGGAAGCGCGAGACCCGACAACGGGATGTACGTGGCCGAAAAACGTGTCACAGGCAGGGTAGAGGAATTTTATCGTGGGTGCAGAAAGTGACGCTGCAACATCGGAAAATTTATAGGAAGATAGCGGGAGGAAGAGAGGTACAAACGAACTCGGCCGAGAAATTAATTGAACGAGATAGGGGGACGGTCCGTTGCTCCGAGAAGGAAGCGTGACCGTCTTTCACTCGAGGGAATCTTTAGTTTGATAGAAAGATGCAAAATTATATTACAGACGATGTAAAAAATGTCCTATAAAAGAGGTCAGAGTTATTTAGTATAAAACTTCTTAACATTCTGATTTCGCGTTTCTCTGCCTCATATTATCGCCGAGGATCACGTGCATTAGCAATGAACGCGTATAATAGAGGCAGTCGTTGATTATGCCGTGCGCTATTACATCGTACATTAACCGCGAATCGTACGTTAACGCGTTCGCTGATGTAGCACTTGCTCATTGAAATCTTGCGTGTAATAGCAGTTTACAGACAGTTAAGCCCGGCAATTAGCTAGCACGAAAAAATTAGATGAGTTGGGAAAAATAAAAGCGAGGCTTAGTAATGTAGGTACTAGGTACGTATCCCGCGCTGATAAAACTGCTTTCACTATCAATCGCAATTCCATATACATACGTAAGCAGAGAGCAAAGCGTTCGGTGAGAATAAGTAAATATATGCTTCTAGTCCTCTTAACTGCGTCTTGTAAACAAGATTACATCGGGCAGATTACAGATTTTCAAACAATACAATTCAATCAACGCGTTATTTCTCGTAAACGTTATTACTTTTATGGAACGAAACGCTAGCAGTTTACTAATAACTTCGTCGAAAAACTAATAGTAATTGGAAAAATGTTAATGCGGCGATAGCGCAATATTGATGATGTTATTTTAAATAATATGTCATGTAACTTATTACGAATGCACGTCTTCAATCTCTATACAACATTTTTCGTTTTAGGTCGTAAAAATACACAAGGTTAACAAGAAACCTTGTGATTGTGATCAATATCAAATTCTTCAGTATCTAAAAATATTCTGGAATTATTCATCCCCCAAACCGATGACGAAAATTTCTGTCATCGATTCAATTGATTTATCCTGACGTGATACTGTATTCGAAGTTCGATCGTGTTTCCGTTCAGCTACAATTTAAGTGGTGAAAGTCATAGCGGTGTAAGTCACTTTTCAGGCAAACTGCGGCTTGCATAGCATTCTTAGAGTCCAAACACTAATAAAAGAAAACATGCAATAAATCTTGACTCATCTTACTTGCTCCATTTCACTTCATGCTAAACTAAAGTTACTAAAGATTCTACTTATTTAAGTACATAATCGTGGAAATCACTTAGGATCACTGCCAACAAAAACAGGGCTTAGGTTTAGTCGATTTATCATCACCATTTCTTATAGCAAGACACACCAGTTCAATTACTGTTCCTCACTGTTTTCTACTTTAAGAATTTATTATGGCACCTGATTTAAAACTCATGCTTCTATGAACTATATAGAATTTTAATAGACTTGCATCACTGTGACTTACCTCTCATTGTCACGAAAACAACGAAACTTCTTTTAACCTGTTACGTGCTCCCATAAATGGACCCCACTAGCACACACTAGATAATTGTACGCTGTGTTTAGCAAATAGAATCTCCCAACATAAATATAACAGAATTCCGTGAATCTGACAGTACGGTATTTAAAGTCACGATAAATCGGGACGACTCTCGAATAGTCTCGGAATCGTGCAAATTGTGACTGTAATAAACATCGACTTACGTTAATCCACCAGCTCCGATCGGTATACCGTGCGTCGTCCTTGGCAGTTGCTTGACACCGGCCGCTCGAGCACATTCAATTGTCTGCTGCGACGAGGCTGCGAAATTCCGGGTCACACACGTGTATCCGCGACACTCGCCACGATTTCACGGCAATTTCCATGAGCGGAGGGAAAATTGTTCACCGGCATTTTCGAACGTCCCCGTGTCGGCACACCGATCTCGATCGAAGCGCCGCTGCCGTGGCGCCACCTTCGCGGCGCGCGGTGACACTAGGCCCCCTCCGGATCATGTGTTCGTTCAGTATATTGCGGCCTCTGCTTGCGTACGGTCGTTTGTTAAGGGCATGACAATTGGTTTGTCTCGGTGCCGCGTTTCGTAAAACGAGTCCGCGATTCCGTCGCCGCGTACTGCCAATGCAAAACGAGCGTGTGGTGTACCGTCGTGCACGTCTATCACTCGCGAGCACGCTTCGGCTTGGCACTTACCGTTTATAAAAACGGGGAAAGGACGAAGGCGAAAGAAACTGATCGGATGAGTGCGACTTCTTCGCGCCAGTAAAGGCGTCCTTCCGCGTTCCCGCTAACGTACGTGCACGAGATCCAGCGGTCGCGTGAGAGTGGAGTGATTCTTTTTTTTTTCTACTTCCAACGGGCAGTGCCGCGAAAAGGGAAGCAGACGGAGGACGGGAAACTGCAGTTTAAAAGTGAAGTTCTCGATGACTTTTCGCGATCGGTCACCGAGAGACCCGCAGGGATGACGAGATAGCCCCCCATCCGACGTATTGGATTACCATGCTGGACACGGCCACGAGTCGCAGGTAACAGAGAACCGTGTGCACCCCGTGTAAAGACTCCCCACCTTGCTATCGTCTTTCCTCCATCCTCCTCACTTTCTTCTCTCTCCTGCCTGTCTGATCTTCCCCCTTTCTGTTTTGTACTTTTCCTCTCTCTTTTCCACCATTGCGCCAAGCGTCGCCACACAAACACAAACACGCGCCGTCCCTCTCGCTCTTTTATTTTCCTCCATCTAACGTGAGAGAGATCCCGGCGGGAACAGTGCCGCCGGTACACACGGGTGGACGCGACTCTGTTTCTATCGGGCATTCGCTAGAGTAAACGATTGGACGAGCGCCAGCTGCAGAGGAAATTCCTCTGACAAAAATTCCCGAGTGTCACTTCCTCCGATCCATGCGCGCGCGTGCAGCGGAACGATGATTTTGTAATTGTACATTGCGCGCGGCCGAGCTCCGTTCGGCCGGCGATCTCTCGGTTCGGCGGAAAGGTCGGTTCCTTGCTGATAACAAGGGCGCGTGTCAAATCTCTTACACTGCGTCTCACAGCCACGAGTTAAACAATTTCCAGCTCGCGTATCTCGTTAAATTTACGTCAAACCGAGCTTAATTCAATTTACACGTAAATGTCACAATATCTGCGAGCGCTTTGATTCATGCATTGAAATTTTTGTTGCATTACAACGTTTTAAAACACGACTATGAGTTAGCGACGAAATTTCGCGGTTGGGTGACACGCGCCTTGTGATGGAAATCTCAAATTTCTTTGTGCCATGTATTTCCGGAACAGCGTGTCTATACGGCGATATGCACGCGTGTTGATGCAGTTCTATTGCGTTTCACAGTTGAGGGAATGAGGTAGCGAACGAGTTTTCACGCGCCAGTGTATTTTCGTTACGTCGTCGTCATTGTCGTCGTCGTCGTCGCGTGTACGCGTTTACGACGCGTGTATTAAATAGCAGTGATTAATCGCGCAGCGGTAAAGAGTTCACCGGAAAGAATGTTTTGTTGTACTTATATCCACGAGAAGGTCCCGTGTCCGCGCGTTGCATACAATGTAGTGTATTTGCTCTCGTTAATCGGCGTATCGTGGCGACGTATGTGTGTACGTATTTTCGTCGCTTGGCTCTGATACACAAATCTCTGACGTATACGAAAGCAAACGGAGCGATCCTAAGAAACTAAAACAAATACAATTTACACGTGATCCCGTTTCTTAATGAAAACACCCGATTCTTGCAGTCACATACCCAAGTATATGAATATTATTTAGCATACTTCGTACTCGGGGATCGAAGATTCGATTTAATTAATTAATCCCCCGATGCTAATATGATGAGCACGATCTGTCGTACACATACTTGATGCAGCGTGTATACTGAAGCGACAACGTTTCTCCGATGTATCGCGTCCCAGGGTCCACCGTATTCTAACCATTAACAGTTTACTTAACGAGCAGATAAGAGTGAACGTAGAGGAAAATTTCCAACGAGACTTTTCGCGTTTCGACTTGTTCGTCTTGTCTCGTCTCCTGATATCCTCAGCCGAATTAATTAACTTCACTGCAAATTCTTCTATATAGTGTAATAACGATGTATCTATATTAGAATCCATTAATTGCCCATTCTACGTCCCGACCGTATTTCCCAGGTTTTGGTGTTAATTAATTTTTGTGAAAAACATTTTATTTTCAAATTCGCGCGTGTCAAAGCTGAGTCATGGTTTCGTTATATGTACAGACGTCAGAAAAATTCGTCGGGGCTCGTTATCAGTGTTTCTGTTACGTTTTAGAGACTACAATTGAACAGGAGTTAACGAAAATGTAAACAGTACACGTTACACGATCCGGATATCGGGAGCGCCTTTCAGTCAGATGCGTGTATCATATCTGTGCCCCGATAAATTCTTGCACGTACGACGAACACCGACGCGATTCACGCAACGAGTCCATGTCCAGATCGGAAAATAGATCCGTCGGCCATCTGTCTATCATTAAATATTCTACCCATACGTATTTTTTATTTTACTGGCAACGAGTTTTTAATAAAATATTTAAAGAATGTTCGCACGTCTACTTAAATATTCTTATTAGTGCGAATTACAGGTTTCGTATTAGTGCGAATAACAACCTTTTTGCCAGGTGTTTATTATTATTATGCGAAATTCGAATATTTGTGAATATAAATGAGTAAAAATATTTGTCGAAATGGAAATGGGATGCATAAAAGGGGAGGTCAATGTTGCATCGGTTGTTCTCGCGTTGGAGCTGCATCTCGGCCGGCTCGCGATTCGAGAAAATAAAATTTGCTACGGAGCAAAGGTTGCAACGATAAATATTGTCCAGGAGAGATGCCAGCCGGTTGTCGGCGGCCAAACAATAGCTTTTCATCGTGCGCGGTTCAAAAGCGACTCGGTGGAACAACGACCGAGCACGAGAGACGTTTTAATGAACTTAATTATTCCGAACGTCGATGCTTAACCTCTTTGTTGACCGCTATACCGCTGTCCGAGCTGCAACATTGTTAGAAACAGGTGGCCCGTGCTTGGCGTCACGTCGATTCAGTCGCGTTTCTCAAATAAAATTTATGGTACGCCCCGTTACTCTGTCGCGAAAAGGGAATTCAGACCTTTGGAAATGTTCAGTGTTCCGCGTTACGCTTGATTAATGTCTACGCGATTTGCATTTCAATTAATCGTTTTTGTTCCAATTACTTTTTCCGCCCTTGAACGTATGTACAACCTTAACCAGACAGTCGAGCAAGAGGCAGGTATTCGATGTCAGAGTGGAAAGAAAAATAGGACACGTGTCGGTGGACCGTAAATGAATCCCGAAGAAAAACAGCGGCGCTTAACGAAGGAGGATTAAAAGCCGGCGGGACACCTGTAAAAAAAGGCTATTTACAACTTTATTAAAGCGGCTCGTTTCGCTTCGCTCGGACCACCGCGTATATACGCGGGGAAACCGCGGTTATAAAACACGCGAAAAGCGAGGCTCGCGCTACACACAGTCACACACCTACCAGATATTTTATAATGGGGTATACCAATAAAAATGCCACTTGTCAGGCCGCGACTGTTTTGCATAATTTCAGTTCAGGGTACACGCGCGTAAATTGCGCGCGCTGGCAATAAATCTCGAGGGAAACCGCTACACTTTCGGCCCCGCGCCTCACTCTTTCCTCTCGTTCTTGCTCTCGTTCTCCCTTTTATCTCGAGATCCGAGATACGGTAGCTGTAGATGTATGATCAACGACGCATCTAATGCCAATTAAGCAGTTTAACATCACGCACAAGATGCAACTTTGTATACTCGTGAACATGTCCCTAGGGATTAGTACGGTTACATACAGTGTGGATTAAAAGTAACAGAATAATCGTTATGTGAGGATAAATTTTAACGGCTGCGTGCATAAGGATTAAACACGATTGTAAAATGCGTAGCAAACATATTTGTATCAGCGTTTATATATTTTTTTCTAGACATAATAGCGACTCCCTCGTGAGCAATTCTATATTGCTAGCCCATCCTGTATACCCGCTTAAGCCCCGGAGCAGATTTTCCCGCAAAACGAACGGAAAGAAACGAAATCGCGGCGAGAGATCGATTAGCCTGTCAGATGGGGATAGATAATCCGACACGGACGTATCTCGATCGGAATCGAAAGAAAACGATCTTCTTCGACCGCAATCCCGCTCGAGCACGAGGCGCGGGAAGAAAAAAACACGCGTGCTTTCTAATTAATCAGTTAAGCTAAGTATTCGCCGTGCTTAATGGACGTAATTAGCCCTACATGCTTCGCGCGAGCACTGAAATTGCACGATTGACCTGTGCGTTCGGGGGAAATTAATAAAACGTGGGATGACCTAAGCGATCATGATTGCACAGTTTTTACGAATCTTTTATAGCAGCGGAATAGAAACGTCGTTTTTCTCCTCGCTCTTAATTCGTTGCTGATGAGACGGTTCTAAATCGTTTAATAGTCGTTATTACACATGGCTCGCCGAAGCGTAGCTCGACTAGTCAATAGGCAAAAACGGTGCACGAAACCTTTGCGATAATAGAATTTTATCGTTATCAAAGCCGACGTCGTTCATGCGTTATGCAATAGTACGGTTCTACGTACAATATCTGTATGCTTCTGCTTAACACAGGTATATCCAAGTCTGCGAACATCAGACAGAATGTTCTCTTCTCAAGTATTATACTATAAAGTACGTAGAACATCGTATAAAAAAATTTTATTGTCTTGTATGTAATGAAAATTCGTTTTATAAAATGAACCGAGCAAAGATACATAAAAATCAGAATTAATACGTGTCACAAGGTTTTGCGATTAGTCTTCAATGTTCGATGAATACATGCGGTGCGTTGGGTTTAAGGGATCCGGTGAATATCGAAAGCGCTGCTGCGTGTAACGGCGTAAGGGTTGAGTAATGACTAACGAGTAATGCGCCGACATAAGTAACCATTAAGTAACGAGTGCCACTCACACACGTGCTTCTGTATACACCGTTGTGTACACGCGTCCGCACACTATGAGAGATTACGAGCACGGTTGTCTCGGCTGATCATGATGTTCCTTTCATTCAGAGCCCGATTAACGATCTGCAGATGTATTTAACGAGTTCTAAAAGCGGCACTGTGGTTTACCGACCGCTTCTTCTCGAGTGCCTCTCGAACGAGGATGCTCCTCCGCGATCGAAGGAATTCGAGTTTAAATCATTAAGCGAGGCTAATTGGAAATTACGTATCATATCGTATAAAAACAGTTTTACATAGGTTGTTATAATTAAACTGCGGATGTTTACCCATTATAAGTGTACTCGAAACCTAAATGTTTTATTTTGCATAAAATTAGTAATAATAAATGCAGAGACCACCCAAAGAAGGACCGAATGCTCCGGTTTGATTAAAAAGGGAGCAAAATCCTCGGCGGGCGTTTAGGAGAGGAGAGACAAAGGCGAAGTGGGAAGATTGGCGATCGCCTTGCTAGCCTGGAAATCCAGTTAGTCCGGCAGGGGCCCCGAGACAATGCGCGGAGAGCAACCCGTGCAATGCCGCCTCGGGAGAGCTGGTTGGGTGAGCGCGACGAAAATAACTCCGGCAGGAGAATATTACGGCACTTTGCAATGAGGAGAGACCAATGAAAAGAGAGGAGCGCGACCGGGAAAGAAGGACGAAGATGCATCTCTTCGACGAAGAGAGACGTGCGCAAGGATAGAAGGCTAAAAAGAAGAGTAAATGTTGCGGGATAGAAGGGGATGAAGGAGACAGAGAATCGCGTGCGCGCGTTTGTATATGGCGCGTACGTATACGTAAATAAACGTGTGTTTGATAAGGAGAAGCGCCGGGGAGAGACAAAGAGAGAAGCGATCGTCTCATGGCGAACCATTCGAAACGAGCCGACCGGCGGTCGTCCTCTTTTGGTCCGTGACGCGATCGGCCAATGACTGGTTCTCTCTCTCTGGGCAATGTGCAAGTCCCTCTTCGAGTGCGCTCTCGTGTATGTATCTACAGTGCTCTTCATTGACGGCCGCAAAACTGGTCCACCGCGGTCCGCATAAAACTCCGTTAGAACTAGTTCCATGCGAAACGGGCTTAACAACCCTTGTCCGATGGGAATTTTCTTTCTTCTTCGAGAATTTCCAGAGAAACAATTAAAAAAAATTGTCCAACGTTGGAAGATGATTTCTCGGCAACAAATTATTGCATTATGATGAATTTTCTTTTAAATTAAAACTATTCAGAGATTTTTACAATATTACGACAGAGAACGTTTAAATTTAAGGGCACTTTTAAAATTTAGAAATCCGCAGTTTGGTAACGCGCACAGACTTTCAGTAATGTCGTTTATGGCAAATGAAAGTTTGATTCGTCGTCTTAAATTAAAAAAGAATGATTATCGTGTGCGATTTTCGACGGAAATTTCGTGATGCCACTATTTTTTTAAACAGTATATATCGATAATGGATGAATCCATGTAACAAGTAGCGCAGGAGCACACTTTCCTTCCCTTTCACGTGCACGTCGTTCAAGTTGCAGCGAATACCGGGAAATCCTGGTGCTGCCAGCATGTCTGCCAGCGATCGACGGAATCCGTGAGCTCCCGAGCGGCTCCGATTCCCGTCTTCGAGTTTGCCGGTCGCGCGCGAGGCCACTTCCATAAAACCGTAAACGTCGATTACGCAATGATGTAATATAATAATGAATATTGTCCCGGCGATGGAGATTCCGTCAGATAGAGTTTCTTATTGCTGAAACAATTGATACTTGCTCGTAAACGCGCGGCTGCGTATTGCACCGCCGCGGCTATCCGCCAGCCGTTTGATTTGTGAGCTCTTTTTCCTGATAGCACGAGCGAGCGCAAGCGCGTTAAAACCAATTCGTTTTTTACCGGCGGGATAATGGAACGGCGCGCGATGGTTATGCTGTTTGGTAATAAATTGGGTAACAAAAGTGAGCGTAGTAGAAATGGTAATCGGTGTTACAAGGTAGTATGATAATGCGGTAATTAAGTAAGGTAATAGTAGCGTGTATTTTCATTGCGCATTATGCAACACGCGTTTCTGGTTAATGCTAGCCGCCGGGATGTCGTCCTGAATATCCGAGAATTCTGAAGTTGAGTCACCTCCTGTTTTGCCATTGGAATATTGTAATACGATCGTAAAAGACTTTTAACATTTCGAAGGTAATCTAAAGGTTACGAGATTGTCTCCGGTCGGCGATTAGAAAAAAGGAACTTGGCCATTTTTTGTTTCGTCGAGGTCCGAGAGCTTTTAAGATTCGCGGGTTATTTAAAAAGTAAAAACGCGAGGGAGGCTCGCGGTTTGTCCAGATCTCATAAAGATATGCTTATTCATCCTGATGGTAGGTTGTCGACGTGGACACGCCTCTATCAAAGTCGTCGGTATCTACAAAGAGCTTCTTCGAGATTTTCTTTCCGTTCCCACCATTCCCAAGAGCAATTCTGCCTCCTTCCGTTCCTTTTTGCGCTGGACGTAGACTGACCGGGTACGGCCGGGGCAGCGGCAATTCCAATATTTCACGGAAGCCGGGGGAAACAATTTGAAGCCAAACTTTTTGATAAAATAAACGCGTTCGAAATTGGAGCGAACGGGGGAAGAAAGTGAAAGATGAAAGAAGGGTGGCCGACAAGAAGCGGTAGGAGAATCATGAACCAGCGAGGAAATAGCAGAAGGGGGCAGGGCAAAAAGGAGAAAAATGGCCCGGGACTAAAAAAGGAAGAGGGAAAGAAGAAAAGTGGTGAACCGGCTGGACGCAACGAGCTTGAAGTAAACCAAACCTACCGGTCCTACCGCTCGCGCTACCACTACCACCTACCGAACTATTACCTACAGCAGGTCTATATCGGGACTCTGCCCCGTCTCTCTTATCCGATGCAGCGGAATAGCGAAATCACCTACGTCCCCTGTATCTTCCACGGGCTATGTGGGTGTTCCCAGCTCGATTCCCTGTAGGAACCTCGCTGATCCCTTAGTGGAAAACGTTCGCCTCCCACTTACGAATTAAGAGACTCGCCAGGAAATACGTTAAAACATTTGTTCATATTCATATTAAAATGCATGGTATACGATGCATTGAACGATTATCTTAAATGTATTTGGAGTTTCAAAACAGTGGAGTCGCTGCGTTTGAACAAAGGAGCAGCGGACCTGTTGAAAGTAGTCCACGATAGACCTTGATCTATTACCGAGGAAAGTCGGATCTAGTTTTTGTCGAACCGTGACTGAATGCTAAGCCAATTCTTAGACCTAAAGAAAATTAAGCCTTTATATTCTAATTATCGCGACAATCTCGTTCGATCTGCTTGTAAATCGAAGATGCAACCTGGCGCAACTTTTTCTCATGGCCGCGACGCAGCTGCTCGCTGTAATTAATACACGATCCTCATTCGTTACGTAAACCGTGAACGAGAAAAAGAGAGCAGGACGAGAGAAAAATTGTAATGGAAACGAGATGGGAGTCGCTCCGGGCGGTCGCGTGAACCAATCGATTAAAATCGTCGGCGTGCCAACAGGTGACATAATCTGGTTCCGAATGATTAGAAATCCGAGTGTCGCTTTAATTGACGCTAATTACATTTAAGATTGCACGAGCCGTAAGATCACTGACAAAAGTTTAAAAAATGCAATAAATAACTTTGTCCAATATTCGAAGCGACAAACTTTGAGAAGAGATGATATTTATTGAGGAATAAGATTTATAAAATTCTTACCTATATAATATAATAGGAGGAGGCTTAATGAGGAATTCATACATAAATGGTATTCCTTATTTCTAAAGTCTGCCTCTGTTCATTTCTTTATTACTCTGACGGCTTGAAAATAAATTTAAAAATTAATATCGTAATGATATTTTTGCATGGTTTTTACGACTACACAGCAAGTGTTCCAATGATCTCTCCAACACATTATGCATGTAATGTTTATAACTTGTTTACTCTGAGAGATCGCGGACATTCGAATCGACATTACCTTCGTGTCCCAAATATGAAACGTCAATGCAAGTAAAACGAGTTCCAACTCGACATTGTTTCAGGTGGCTGTTAGAAGTTCAGGCTGAAACCGCGAAGAGTACCGATTGGCATCAGCATGCTCGTGATATAGCGTCCAAGCACCGACGATCTTCCCCCTGAAGTTACTCTGCCATGTTGCTTAGGTAAGATAATTGAAGAAAGTAGCTAATTTCTCCCGGGTTAAGCAACACGTGTAAACGACCTCGGCTGGTAGCGGCTATTATAATTCCCCATAATTTATCATTATCGCGGTACCACCTCGCGCCCGCGCGCTCTTACGCAGGCATGCACGACATTACGCCTCATTCCTTTTCTCCATTCCTCCTTTCATCTCCTATCTGAGTACGTTGACGGCGATGAAGGGTGTTAGCCGTTTGAATCATTGCAATTATATAGAGAGGCGCGCGATTTAATATCGCGGCGAGGAACGACACTGCGGCAGATATTCTAAATGCGTGTTATCGTCCGTTGCCGCACTATTTTAACGTGTTATCTCGGTCCACGTCCGACATGGGACCGCAAACACGCCCGTCCTCTTCGCGGGTGCATTTTAGCCGCGCTGTTCTTCTGCCAACGCAGCGGAACACGCGTATTCCGTCAAAGCATACGCGCGGATGGAAATTCTTATGGTTCATGCTTTTTTATTACATCGCGCCATTATCGTATAAAATAAGAAATAATTGTTTTATTTAGAATTATGCTATGAGAATAACAACTTGATTATAAATTTCTCTCTTGCTATTCGCGTCCAAAGGTTCGCAAAACAATTATCCGTTTTTTTTTCTGATTAGCTGCCGGTCACGTGGCTCGGAACGTGATCAGAAAAATAGAACTTTAACTGGCTGGTCGTTAAACAAAGGTCGTTAAATGTAGCGTTCCCATGGTTAAGGTCGAGGCACGGGAGAATTTAGGGTGGTCGAGTTTCAAGAACGTTCTCGCGGTCCGAGCGGAAAGCGCCGCGAGTAAACGCGTGTTTTCGCGCGATCGCTTCTCTCGCGTGTAGGTTCGAGCGGCGAGCTAAGGGCCTGCCGGCGATAAAACCAGTCACGAACATCGTACGCGGATAAAACGTACGTATATATGTATGTACCTACGCGATAGAGCTACTTCTGTAGAATTCTGGCGTGTGCGTGCGTTACACGGAAGCATGGAACAATGCGATGCCATTCATGGTAAAAGACCGGTGGTTGAATCACCCACTCCCACCCTACGGGGCAGTGCACAGGCGAAACACGGTGGCTATGAATTTCAGAGCGTGCAAAAAGCAACCAAAAAATTGTTTCGTACCGTGAAAGAGCAGGTTACGTTAAAAAACAGACGATTGTATTTGAAATATTTTCCGTATGAGAAAATAAGTTAATCAGCTAGAAATATCGGGTTTTTATGTAAGCATCGTCAGAGAACGCTCCACCCCTTTGTTGATAAAAAATGAAAAAACGTGATTCTTATCAAATACATTAAATAAATCGATGACTTAAAAATGAACAATGTTTCTTGCTGTAAAATTTGTAAGATCATTAACTATCTCTTTCATATCTTGTTTGCAGCTTTTTTATGTTTAAATGCTAATATTGTATTTTCATGCAACTTACTATGACTAATAGTATTCGTTGTTTAGTTTTTTATATCTCAGTTTACTGAACGATCTTTCAACTCTAGCTGGTTTTTCTGACTCTCGGAATAAAACTACACAGAAATCCCTCTATTCATTGGGTCTCATATTCCAGCGAGTTAGTAAAAAAATTTGTATTTTTGTGAAAATAGTGTTCAATATTATGTATTTTCTTTTCAATTTGCCCGTGAAAGGCTTTAAGGATTCATGAAATTATTCTAAAATTCATGAAATTTCCTATTTCAATGCGTAAAATGAACCACAAAGTCCATTTTACGGAAACAAGAAATCTGAAGGATCATCAGCGGTGGACTAAGTGTCCCCAGAAAGTAGAGAATGAAAGATCCTTTTATATTCTCATTGAATTCGTTCGATAAATTCTGTTTCTCCTCGATCCTGTTGCGAAACCGATTAGATTACTCCGTCTCACGGATGCTATCCGCGTGTCAGAAGATTAGTAGGTTTCCAGGCACATAATTGCAGCCGCAGAGAAAGGCGTTAACCCGGCGAGAATCGTAACGATACTGAACCAGCACGAATTTATAGAAACGTCAGTTTGTAATTACGCGTCCGACTAGAATGCACCGAGCCGAGATACAGGGTGAGATACTTGCACGGAATTTACAGAATTATAGCAATTTATAGCGGCGCACGCGCTGCCCGATTGTCTACAACCATGTACACGATGAGCATATAAAAATCGATATCAGAAATTCATTTATGAATTCGTCATTAATAGTAGT
>NW_017136637.1:91642-109072 GCF_001652005.2 Ceratina calcarata | reverse complement strand
GCTTTAAAGATTCATGAAATTATTCTAAAATTCATGAAATTTCCTATTTCAATGCGTAAAATGAACCACAAAGTCCATTTTACGGAAACAAGAAATCTGAAGGATCATCAGCGGTGGACTAAGTGTCCCCAGAAAGTAGAGAATGAAAGATCCTTTTATATTCTCATTGAATTCGTTCGATAAATTCTGTTTCTCCTCGATCCTGTTGCGAAACCGATTAGATTACTCCGTCTCACGGATGCTATCCGCGTGTCAGAAGATTAGTAGGTTTCCAGGCACATAATTGCAGCCGCAGAGAAAGGCGTTAACCCGGCGAGAATCGTAACGATACTGAACCAGCACGAATTTATAGAAACGTCAGTTTGTAATTACGCGTCCGACTAGAATGCACCGAGCCGAGATACAGGGTGAGATACTTGCACGGAATTTACAGAATTATAGCAATTTATAGCGGCGCACGCGCTGCCCGATTGTCTACAACCATGTACACGATGAGCATATAAAAATCGATATCAGAAATTCATTTATGAATTCGTCATTAATAGTAGTTGTACATTTATTTTATTACTATTTGACAAGTCGACATTTATTTTCCTTTTATCATATAATAAGTTCGATAATGTTAATTGAACGATGAATTTATGAATTTATTATTATCATATTATTTGACGTATCAATATTTATTTTCTTAGCTTTATAATGAGGTCAAGAAGTAACATAGTTATTGCTCACCCTGTATACGTGTACCAACGTAAGTATGTACTTACATGTCCGCGTTGGAGCCTGATTTATGGCTTTGTTGAATAATTATTTAGCGAAACACACACGATTTCCCGCGGTATTCGACGATTTCCTATTACCTATCCCGATGAAATATCGCAGGCTGCTGCGCGCGGCTACGCGGATCGTGTGTATTTTGCTATCCTCGATAGTAACAACATTGCGGTCTATGACTGGAAGAGGGAAATAGCCACGGTGTTATAAAGTTACACAGGTCCGATCGTAACGCGATACACTGTATCGGTACAAGAAACAGTAGTTAGAGATCTTGCTTAGGGGGCGGGAGGAAAGAGAGAGAGAGAGAGAGAGAGAAAAAAAGGCAGGGCGGTGAAAACGGCATTGGTCGATACTGGCCGATGATAAAATTGCATTGCGGCCCAGCCTCCATTAGCCGGCTCGCGAATTTCGTACACTCACTTTGTATCTTTCCGTTCCCTCCACTCCCTCTGCTCTTTTTCGGTTCTTTGATCCCTGCCGGATCCTTGATACGCCGAATTATTTTTAGACACGCGTGCAAGTACGTGTATCGCGCTTATACGCGAATTTTCGTGCCGCTCGGCTCGCATTCCACTGATAACGCCGAATCGATCGTTCTATAATCGTTTTACGACTGTTTCTTACGCGATTTTCAATACGTCCGTGATTAAGATCCAAGGTAATTTTTTTCTCTTTCTACGTTCAGAGTTCGGTTATCTAATTTCTTGGTGAAATTCAGCCTGCGCTGCTCGATAAGATTGAGATCCGATGCCTGCGGTGACTATATCGTGTTTCCGAGCACATGCGCTTATTCTTAGCACTGTTGCCTGGAAAATCCTTGTGAATTTGCATAAATTATGGTTACAAGGAGAACCTTGTCTTGAGAACAATCGGATAAGTTTAAATCTCTCGTAAAATAGTCCACTTTCACTTAGCCTTTCAGCCATCTACACGATGTGTCAAATAAATATTTGATAAAGCTTACTGAATGAATAGATTGTTATGCTCTAACAAATCATTTTTAATGGAACCAATAAATATCGTTATTTTACATCCGACGACAAGATTTATTGAATCTATTTGAAGTCCAGATTTGAAAAGAAAATCGTTTTCCCGTAGAACACTTGGTGGTTTTATAAAGTGCGAGACAAAACAGTGGAACAGTCGCTATTTATAAATTGAACTGATTTTTTGTTATCGCCGATTCCAAGTAGCCGCGCTATCGGCCCAGCTGTCAATCAGCTCTCGACGTAACGACTCATGATCCGTCTGTCATGTTCGCGCTCCGGTTTTAACCCACCGTCCGATGAAATCAGTCGGTAATTAATCAGGGAAAAAGTACCCGGTGCCACGTCATCCTGCCCGCGATCTCTTTTTAATCGCTGATCGAGCTCCCGGTGACTTACGCGTACCTACGTGTTTTAATCCACTTGTACGATACTCGGTTCCCTTGTTATCTGAACCACTCGTGAAAGTGACACATTTAGATCTCCGTTGCATACTTCGCGCTCGGATGGAATGTGTGTAATCGACGTTTCCTTTCCTGTGTTTTCAAACATTTATTGATAAAGCAAATTTACTCTGATCTTATTTTGGATCGATACTTCTTTGTATAACTGATTCTCGATCATCGATTGAAATTAAAGGATTGTCGTTATTCTACTGAGAACTCTATTATTAGCCCGACGTGACGTTTTCTTATTATTCAATGCATCGATGAGTCACTTGCCATTGCGCGGAATTAAATGGTACGATCCATCATGAAATTGGTTCCATCCAGCTTGGTCCTCCGAAGACTGCCTTCTATTCTTCAAGCAGAAGAAATTAATCCACATCACAAGCTGCACATATCTAATAATCTAATACAAAGAATAAAACACAGTCTATTGTTGATGTTCTGTTAACTCTTTGTACTCCGGCTAAGAAGTCTTCCTGCAACTCCGAGTTTTGTACATAAGCGAGAAATACTTCATTTTATGAATTGACAGTGAATAATTTAATTGAAGTAAAAAATTTAGAGTATTCAATGAGAACTGGTGGTAAATATGATGTATGAAATACGTAAGTATGATATAGATTTTTACCAGTAAATCATGGTTTTAACATATCATTACAATAAAAAACTTGACATCTTTGAAATTCCCTTGCTGCTTCTAAATATCCTGTGACTCTATGAAGCCTTTCCTTTCTTTGTATAAATCTGTAAGAAGCTAAAACGTAACATTATAATAGCTGAGTTGGTTATAACATCCACTGCTTCATTAACTCAAACATTAATATACGAGGGAATCTTATAACATTAATGCTTGAAGTTTTTTAAAGAAACAAAATTTCCACTCACTCATTCCGGGTCGCGTTTTGGAGCAGGGCCAATTTCGTACAATTCCCGCACATCATGCCAAGTGGGTCGTTTACAACCCGATCCGTGTGAAATGAAGAGAATAGCCGATCGCTTGACGACTGGCCAACTATTTCGCTGGAGCACGTTTGCTTGCAACCCCCTGTGTAAATATGACTTGAGTCATCGATTTTCGCAGCGTTTGCATTTAGTAAACAAAATATAAGATTGCAGTTGGATTTATAATTGGACGAGTTGCCGATTTATCGATGCGCTACTGGATCGAGAATATTATAGCGTTGACATTACAGAACAGATGAAGATTTGTGTATTGAAATATAAAGTGATTAATAGTCTCAGATTTATGGTTCAGATGAATGCCGGTTATCAAAACTTTCGTTCATATTCTTAGTCTGTCATCTTTCAATTGTTTATATGCAATTATTTATGATTATGTTGTATGCTAAAAATTGCCGAATTTTTCGTGCAACATGAAATTCCACTCTTCAGTATTCTATATTCGGTGTTACCATCAACGAATTGTCTACAGATCTGAAACAATCCTCTGTGAGTAACAGGAACACGTTTGCACGATCGCCACGTGCGTTCGTCACCTGGCCACCGTTCACAGAACGCAAGCTTATCTTCAGATCCTCGTCGGAATTTCTATCACTCTCGTTAACAGGTTCGACGTTCTTCGATACTGATTTCGCACATCGCGATTTTCCCGATCTCGCGGCATAAAGATGAAACCTGATTCAGACAACAACAAGAAAGAAAGAAACAGAAGCAGCCGGGATATATTCTGGGATAACAAGCTTGTTAAAACGTCACACGGTTTATTTCACGGCCAGTTTATTAGACATCCATGCCCCGTTTCCACCCGTCACGTCAACAGGTACTTGCAAAGTAGCCAACTTGTTAACCGCGTTACGTTCTCTAATCTCGACGCCACCGCGAATCCTTTCAAGAAATGGACGGTCGTTCGTTTTAATTGAATCGTATCGACCGCGAAGTGATACGGCAATTTCTTTGTGCCGCAATCACCTTGCGTTTAAAAATAACTCGGCTATTTTTAACGTTCATTAAGCTCACGTAACGTTTCCGTCGTTGTCGAGTGTCGTTCGCCGGACATTCCGAATAAAATCCACGTATTACAAAAACTACTATAATGGCCTGTCCTATGCTTCGAAATGTAATAACACCTTTTTAGAGAGGCAATTTTATTTTCACTCCTTTTCCGCGTTCTTCGTTCATTACAGTCATCCCGCAGAGACATGTAATTTTATTCACCGATACTATCGGCTTCAATTTATTTCCAAATAAATTTTCTATCCTAAATCACTACCGTAATAAAACTTTTTACACAAAATCATATTTTTGTCTCAGATTTATTTTACTCATTATACTTTTTATGTTCCACACATTTTCCATTCTCATATTTACTGCACATCTTCGCAAACGCATAGAATCTATTCGCGATGTATGTTAAAGGAAAAAGTAAATGAGGGTATCGGGTACGAGTTTCTGAAATATCTATTATTATTATTTTGACAATACGCCAGGGTATAAAGTAGATACATAGACGAGTGAATGCGGGTCTTAGATTGCGGTAACAATTTTTTCTAGCTTATCTCCTCGCCGACATGCATCGTCGATTAATTCATTCCGCGATATTCCACGTGCGTAATCATCCGACATTTTTCATCGCGGCCGCGATTGCATAATTAATCGAGCCGGCGAGCAAACTAACAAAACGTACCGAAGAAGACTTGCCAATTACTGACCTTCTTATTTTCAAAGATCTTCCCTCTTTTTTCACCTTTATCTGCTTCCTGTCATATTTCTACGGTTAATGTCTGTACTTAATCTAATAGGTGATAATTTGTTAAACGAACGTAGACGAAATGTACTAAGTGCATGAAATACAGAATTTAGACCGTACAACATAAATTGTAAAATATCATAAGTGAGTCACTTTATCCTCATTTTTGTTTAAAAACATTAGAAAAAATGACGTTTAATCACTATAATTAATGTACGCATTCATCACTGGCTGAGGAATCGTTTCGAACGAGACGGTATTAGCGTGGAAAGTCGTTAAGTCGTGTGCTATTAATAAGCCAATACTAATTAAAGCAACTGGTAGTGGAATAAAGTCGCGAGATTCCTCTGATTTACACCTATTCCAGTAAGCTTGCGCGTGCGCTCGAAACGGTCAGCCACGTGCTCCGAGTTTCAACTGTCCCAAGAGAAATTAAGGGAAATGACCCAATTTTCAAAATCTCCAAAACTCGCTGGCGTATTTTTCTATAATTTTGGCATGAAATAAGTACAACAAAAAGTGTTTTTAGAAGAATCTATAGTCGAATTAATTCGAGAATGAATTTATAAAAAATCAAAAAGATCTAATTAAAATATTGTAAGTGGACCATGAGTTGTAACGAACGACACACGTGATGTGGCGCGTGTATGTCCTGTGGTGATCAGAGGAGCCACACCCCTGAACAGTTTACAGTAGTAATGTGATATATTAGATCGACACGAAACACTCTAATGTACTGTGTAGCTGCGATAATGACAATCCCCACGTGTGCACATCTCGTACAACGTTATATGCA
This sequence comes from Ceratina calcarata, assembly GCF_001652005.2. Classification (NCBI taxonomy): domain Eukaryota; kingdom Metazoa; phylum Arthropoda; class Insecta; order Hymenoptera; family Apidae; genus Ceratina; species Ceratina calcarata. The sequence goes on along the minus strand of NW_017136637.1, from coordinate 103,357 downwards.
TATCGTTCTTCAATTACCCCTTGTAACGCGATATACTATAGAGACGAGGCGCATTAGAACCCGTATTACATGTATCACGTGTGCGAAAACAAACTGTTACATAGCGTGCTGCGATCGAGCCCAAGAGGCCCTTTAACAGTCTCGGAGCAGACGACAGTCGAATCATATCTTGCTGGATAAACATTCAAACAAATATAAACATAAACTCTTATGCACTTGCTAGTGGTTATCGTACATGATGAAAGAAACGAATTAGTAACCGTCAGGCATTATCTGAATTGAAAGGTTTTACTAAATCATTAAATCAATTATAATTCTGGGAGAGATGAAGCTATGCTTTCAAAAATGTCTCAAAATATTAAATACTTTATTTATCAATGGTTCAATTTAAATTTGTTCATTCAAACTCTTCGATCACACATTTTATAGAAAGATTTAATTTTTCTAATTGTAAGATTTATGAACGGGGGTGTTAGTCCACAGAATCGATTCCCTGAAAAGGTTTGAACGCTGACCGATCAATAAGGCAAAACTGTAGCCAAGGATACAAAGTTATCACTGTTTATCTAAATGATATGCACGGCGAGTGTTGACCCTGGATTGCGTAAACGCATGCCTGACGCATACCGGCGGTCACTGCATCCTCGCCGATTCGTCTTGGAGCGTGATCGACTCGACGTGAATGGTAGTGGAACTGCATTAGAAAGAGCAACCAGTTTATCCCAAGATACTTCTTTAACAAGATCAACAAGTATCACAATAGGAGTGTAAGGGGTCTTTTTTTGGATCTGAAGGAATGTGAAAGATGTCAGCTAGTTTTTCTCCTTTACATTGGATAGTAGAGTGACTATGAGTTAATTACAATTTCTACGAAAATAGGAAAAGCAAGAGATCTTTCCGAATAACTTAATTGATTTAGTCAGTTGATTCAACGATTAAGTATGTCATTTTCAGTATTCTATTCCTAGAGCTTTATCAGATCCAATTTGCTTTTCGTATCATACACGTCAAAAGCCTGTATTTGCTTTACCTGTGGGAACGCCTAACGCAATACTGTTCTCGGGTGAAAATAAATTCGACTGGTACGCTCCTAGGTAATAAAAAGTGTTTTCGGTCTACTTTTAGATACCCTCGTCTAATCGCCTGTGATCCCAATGTTTGACGAGGAAGTTTACTCGCGAGGGACGCATGAAAAATTCGTCACGCCGCACGGTTCGAGCGTATCGAGGCGTTTTAATAACCAGGCGGTCTCGTTTGCCGCCGGTTTTTGCGACACAAATTACCCGATTGAAAAAAAGTACGATCTTTGCCCGCAAATATAGGTGTGCAACGTGCTTTGAAAAACGGTTAACGACGTGACTTAAACCGTTTTTGCCACTGTCAAGGAGACTGAGATATAATTCATGTAACCCTTATCCGTCTCCCGTGTTATTTTCAAACAAGTTCATTGCTTTATTATGCACCTGAATGATTTTCTTATTGCCTGAAAAAGATTGATCACCTTGCAAACAATTGACAAAAAAATTTTAATTACATGTAAGAAAAGAAACACTATTTTTAGTAACAGTTTAAAAAAATGTGTTTTACAGTACTTACAGTAGAAATTTCTTTTATCTTTTAGTCATTACAATATGCACTTTGCCTGTGGTATTTTGTACATTCCTATTGTGTTTCTATTCTATATATCAGTGTTTATATTTTTTGCATATTCACTTTCCTCATAAATGCAAAAAGGCCGCAATCTAATGAGCAATAAATCATTGAGATTGATGATAAAGCAGTGAACTTTTAATTGATTATTAGCGCGTATAGTATCATGTGAAGTGTTCATTTATATGAAAAATTCGGAAAATTTCGAAAAAGCATATGGAGGACACGTGTTATACCATAACTTGTTAACCAAGCTAACGAGGTTCTTCAACAGTGGCTAGAAATAAATAGCGTCGCGTGAAGACTCTGCACAGAAGTCGTCTCCGTTTTCACGACGTGTCTTGTAACACAAATAATTGATAAAACGTACCCGAGGTCACGATTCCGCACTTTTCCACGTTGGAGGCGCGATAAAAGTCGTCGAGGAGAAAGCGTGTTCGCTACCAGATGATACATCGACGAAAGCCACGATTGGATCGTTCCGCGAAGAGAGAGGAAGATGCGTGTGCGCGATTATGGCCGCGAGAAAGGCCGAGGTCGAAAATTTCTGCGCGATCCTCGATCGTTAAAACGATCCCGCGAGATTTGTTGCGACGAAACCCGTCCGATAGTCACGACGGTGGTAAACATGCCTAACGATGGCCTCAACGCCGCTTTGAGTCTATCTAATCAAACTAGAAGGTCTTGGAAGTTTTTAGAACGGTGCATTTTATTATTCAATACTTTTGACTAAAACCGACGTATTAACCTTTTCGCTAATACGACTTTTGTTTTAGCACAAAAATAAGTATGTTCGTATAAAAATATTGAATGGCCACAGATTCTCTCTGATTAATTTCAATTCCTAATTATGACGACACCAATTAAAACTATGCAAGTCTTTAGAATTTCAATCTTCATTGGATCTGGTTGTCGCTAATCTTCACTTGGTTTTTGAAGCCCCCACGTTTAATGTCAAGCTGTCAAATAAATTCGCTGTGGCTTTCACCGACGGTTGTAATTAAATCTGAATTAAAACTAGCTAGAGATGTTCAAACAAACTCACAAGTGGATTTTTATGCAAAGCGAAGCTCTTCTCCTATCAATTTTGAAAATGTGGTATAAACAGAATTTTTATCAGTCAATTACTGATGTATACTCAGTTTTACATTACATTACATACATGTCTAATTGAATTTTTTTATGAATGCATAAAATCTACGGTTATAAGGCAGATTGCTATTCAGTTAAAAGTTGTCACTCCTTCATACAAAAAGCAAAATTCCTATGTATAAATAAATAAGATACGGAGATAGAATATATATCTGTGTGACACCATACAATCTCATGGATGTCTTTCGAAAACAGGAATTTATTGAAAATAATTCTCCGAATAAAATAAAAAAATAAAATAATATGATTTCTATACAGTCTTATCGTACAATTAACAAGCAGCTGACTTTAGAATCGTGGAACGGAGTCGAAAGTTAATGCTGCTCGGAGTGACACCACAGACAGGGAAAGATGTCTTTATTGTCGCCGCGCTGTGTACATACGTGCGGTCGGTTATAGGCTACACAGTCAGCCTCTCGCCTACGAAGTACGCGGCTCGTTACGTAATTGCAACAGGTGTGTCCCTCCTGGTGGCCAGCCACGTGTTTTTCCTCGCGACTGTTCTCCATCGGTTTCAACGTGGAATCGCTTAATCGCATTGCCAAATTGGTATTATCCCTGCTTTAATCATTTTCAAGGATTTGTATTAAAGTATTAAAGAGGTGAGAGCTCTTTAAATCTACTTAATGAGCTAGGTTAATAACAAGGTTCTTGAACTTCTTTTATACTCATCCGAGTAGTTAAATTATAATTATAAATAAATTACAGATTTTATGCATTTATTGGAAAGAAGTGTAGGAAATATAAAAGACGTTTGTGATATCACTAGAAGCTACATGCATATCGCATTTGTTAAATAATGCAACTATTTTCTATTTATATTTATAAGTTGATAGCATAAATGTTTTATTTTACATAAAAATCCGCAGAGTAATTATAAATCAGTCATCAAGCTGCTACGCTTTACGTCTCCCTCTCCAGCGTCTGACGCAAGATTTCCCAGAGATCATTGATATCCGATTGTCGAGATCTAATGACTTAATGCGCCACGCGTTTCCTCTATGTGTGACTCAGTTTTAACTCGGAATGTAGGTGCAAGGTTGCCTCGGGATTGCACCGAGATTCAATGCTGTAATAAATCTAAGGATTTTCCGGCAAGAAATTGACGCGGGACGATCGCGGAGATGATAATCGATACGGAAAATAGGTAGGCGTGAGTCGAGTAGTTTCTATCGTTTTAGGAGTACATAATATGAGTATGTATCGGCTATTATGCCTCGCGCAGATGGCACACGTGATGACTCGGCGAATAAAGTGGCGGCCGATGATAAGTGCTGGTTTAGTCAAGATATCATGCCTACACGTTGAGCGTTCGTATGTAATTGCCCGACTTACAATTCTTTCGAATGGCAGAAAGTTTTGTAGCTAGTCGAAAGTACTTGCTGGACGAGTCTTAGCTTAGAAGATGATAGACTAGAATCTACATATACGTCATTACGATTTTATGCTAATACAAAATTTTAATTCAACCACTTGTTTGAAACGTCGAATTAAATATGAGACAATTACCATTCTTATCAGCGGTATTAACACTTTAGTAAAAGTACGAGTGATCAGTGTACGATAGATTCCTCATAGACTTGCTAATAAGGTACTCCTAGTAAGCAATCATTTCAGCTATGATTTGAGTGTTTGTAAAAGTAATCACCATTTCTGTTATGCATAAAATCATTGAATTATTGAAACTTGTGAGAAAATCGATTGCAGAATTCCTTATTTTAGAAAATAATGGTTTTTTTTTTTTAAGAACGGGTGAAATTGTGTGATTGCAGGTGAGCGGGAGGGAGGCGGTGCTGACCGGTGGCGGCGGCGGCCATGCGCCCCGGCCCGCCAGTACAGCCGAGCCGCCGCAGGCCTCCCCGTCGCCAGGAAGAAGTCCCTCAGGAACGTAATCGACGGCACCGGCGTGATCGCTACCACCACCAGCAACCGCCACCGCGGTCACGCTCGTTAGGGAGCAGCTCGCGGGCCCTGCTGGTGTTGCTGCTGCTGGCCAGCAGCCCTCTGATTCTGGGCCTGGCCGAGCCGCCAGGTGTACACGGGGCCGAGAGGCAACAGGCGCTCTCAAGATCTCACCAGAAAACCGATCAGCCGAGGAAACAGCAAAATCTCACCATCGGATACCTCACTGCGATCAAAGGCGGGCTGAAAGACCGCCAGGGCCTTGCCATCTCCGGGGCGTTCTCCATGGCCCTTGACGAGGTGAGCCACCCTTCAGCTTTCCAAATATTCAGATTCAAATGTACATAAGTAACTCGTACGTGTATAAATGAATCCGGTGCCTTTTTAAATACAAATTTAATTTTTACTTATAAAGCAATTATACATTTGTTATAGCGATCTGTATTGAAAGTCCGACCAGATTTGAACAATTCAAAATAGAGTTACATATAGTTTAATATCAAGGCACCGAATTAATTTCTACACCTACTATTTTGCCAACGTATTTTTGATTCAGTGTAAATAATTGACGAAACGTGTAAGTAATAAGCAAAAAGATGTTTGATAAGAAACTGTTCCCATTATCTTGCTCGGGCTTGTTAGGTTTCCACGTGTTCTCGCGTGTCACGGTGCACGTGGAAATTGGTCTGGTCCGGTAGGTGGGTCCCTAATTACGGTAGCGGACTCGGACGGTTCCCACGTTGCGGGCCGCGGCGAATCTCGGGTACCAGCCGAAAAGTGCGGCCCGGGCAATATCGCGGGGCCCCCTGTCTCAGGAGTTTTTTCCTGCAGGCGGTCAGCATCGCGAGTCGGGCCCGGCCACGGTCTGGAAGGCTCGATAATTCATTGGAGAAGAGGATCGGCTTGGCGCGCGGTCGCGGAGGGCCGTGAGATCGTTTTCGCCGGTCGGCGAGAGAGCCTTCCACTCCGAATAAGAGAGGGGAAAAAAAAGAGAAAGGTGGTACCGGCTGCAGCTCCCGCTGCAGCGCGCGGAGAAGAGTGACCCGGCACCTCTCTCCACGGAGATGCCGATTCGTGCGAGGGTTTAAAAATACAAGACCGGCATTATTCGCCGGTCCGCCCACGCGTCCGCCGACGAAACTGCGCTCTCGCAACCGTGAGAAGAATTCGCTCGCGATCGAAAAACCTCCTCCTTCGATCCTCTCTCCCTCGTACACCTTCATCTTCCCCCTTCCCTCGGTTCTTTCCTCTCTCTTCTTCTTCATCTTCTTCTTCTTCGTCCTCTCGCTTTTTCTCCCGAACCAGCCAAGTGTTGTTGCACTCTTTTGCAACCTGTAACCGTAAGCGCGCACGTGTGTACATACGTGGAAGGAAAGGGCCCGCTTCGAAACCTCTGGGAATCGTCGAAATAACCGCCCGATCGTATCGCGGACCTCGTATCCGGTTCTACTTCGAAATAACAAGTTACGTCAAAGATGGATCGCAGTTACGCCGATAATTATTCGGGTATTTCACCGGACTCTCGCTTTTATTTATCGCACCTTCCAAATTTAAACCGTCAAGTCGTTTTTCAAATTGCTCGATCGTTTCCGTGTACTTCAACTCAAGTTGACATCAAATTCGGCTGATATGTTTAGATTAGCCGAATGCTTGTCCTCACTTTAGGAGACTGATAGTCGTTTTATGTCAGATCAAATGAAGTTTTAAAAATAAAATTTTCTCTACATTTATTACCATCGGCAATAATTATTAATAAATAGTAGTATTAGTTATTGACGATGACAATAAGACTGTCGAAACTGGAAACCTGGTTTAAAAAATTGGTGAATGAATGTTTCAATAATTTCGAACATTCTGTTTGGTCTGAACACACCATAAGCCGGAGACAATTCGGCGTTTGTGAGCGGCGGACGTGGAAAAGTGCAGGAAACGAGATTTGCGCCCGTTTATTTACGTACTTCGATACAGATACGCGCGCCACGCAAGAGTAAGCATCGCGATCGGCCTCCCTGCTCGCGAAGCCTTAAGTCTGGCTCACAGCTCGTTTCCACGTCGAATGTACGGAAACGAGAGCCGGCCGAGTTCAAGCTATTTTCGGTGCGTGACCTGTTGGCAAAGATTCTTTTTTTTTTGTTTCATATCGGTCTCCGGCGACCGGCGCATAACAAGGAAATAATGCGGTATTTTTAGCTGTGCCGCGGTGAAAGTTCCTCCGTGATCGGACGCCGCCTGGCCACGTTCGCTTCTAATATATTTGATTCCGTGAACAGGAGTTGAGATTTTTAAAAAAGTATCATAATTTATACAGGAGTTGAGATTTTTAAAAAAGTATCATAATTTATATGAAAAAGTACCAGTGTCAGTATCTATGATGTTGAAATATTAACATTTATGTTAACAAATTCAGGTTCAATTAATTTCTGACATAGAAACTTTTATACTGTTTCAAATTTCGTTTCTATAAATGGAGAATTAAAGCTTATGTATTTTCTACAAATGTTGAGATTATATTCATTCCTGGACAGAAATTAAAATGTCGATCTTTGCATCAAATAATTATTGTTTCCAAGCTCAATGTCAGTTTTAATTGATGTTTGTGCAGACATTTTTGCAGCAAGTCACAAATGTTATAGCAGCAGATGCCTTTTGATTTTCATTCACCAAATTAATTTAATTAAGTAATTTATGATACTGAACTTCTTTTGAAATACAGCGCCGGTTAATTGAGCTTGTTTACCAAGAAAGCGGGGCGAGATCGTTTTGCGGATCCTTACCGAGGCCTTCGATTAACATAATAATCGAGGAAGGAAAGTGAATCGCGCTTAACGTTTACCTGTCTGTTTTTTTGCAATAACGTGGTGCAGGTGCACCTTGTCCAACTCGCTGCCGGCGATATTCGCGAGCCGGGGAAAAAATCGTGGAATTCGCTATGACGCACTCCCACGATCTAACTAGTTTAGCTCCGGCGATATTTGTAAATAGGGTACGAGCATTCTTTTGCGTGGAATTAAATTATTCTCGCTCGCGTTTCAGGCAAATCGTTCGCGGCAGCTGCTTGAACGCTCGTAAATCATCCGAAACGATTTCACCATCGTCTTTGTCGAGCCTTAATTTGATGGAATTGAAACCACATGACAAAAATAATTTTCAGTTGCCTCGCGCATGTTTTCAACCCGACTTGAAAGTTTGTTCTCCCAATTGTAATGCATCGGGAATTTACTATAAAAAAAATTCCGTTTGTTTCCTTTACTTTTTACATTCGTTTTTCCTTTGAACGTGGCAAAGTCGTTCTCGTCCCTGAAGGTTGGCATTCGCGCTCACAGCCTTCCACGACCGGACGCCCTTCAATTACTCGAAAATAAGCTGATTGGTGAAACCCTGCCAGTGGCAACGGCACAAGTGGACGGACACTAGCTGTGAACAATGTTTCACGCTCGCAGACAGCTCTCCGGGGAAATCTACTTGTCCCCGAGATCCCACATTTTTTTTTTAACAGAATTTAAACGAGCAGACACCGGCCCTTAATCGCCTGTCAGTTCCCTAATTTCATTAGCGAGGATTACAACTAGAATAATCGCCTCCATGCATTTCACGTGCCAATATTATCATTAATGCTTTTAACGGCGTCGGGAAATGATTGGAAATTAAAGTCCATCTGGAATAAAATAAACCAACAGATGAGACGTCTTAAGAAGATACAACTTAATCGTGAGAACGAGTTTCAACTTTCATTCAGTAGAATCGAAGGTGGAAGGGGGGACATTATTGTTGGCATTTCGGTGGGTCGTCCGGGCAGGTGCAAAATCAGGAATGCGAACCGTTCAACGGGAAGAGCAATGATTTTTTATAGCGCCGCTTCGAGACCGCTTTTAACGGTTCCACTCCCGGTCAGAAGCGGAGTGTATACGAAAAATCGTCGAGTCCCTCCCCTCGCGGCTCGATGATTTTTCCTTACGTAATAACCGTGTTTCGTGCGCGTTTAATTGATCTCAACTTGTTCCTAGAAGAGATGCGTGAGCGCTATTAACACTCGGTACTCCAGATCTAAAAGCGTTGAAGAAAATTGCTACGATTATCGCACTATCATTAGAACTGACCGTTCAGCCAGTCATGCTTACGTTGAAATTCAACAGGCTCTTTTTACCGCGGGGATTTTTCTCCGGCCAATTGAATGATCATTTTCTTTTTGTTATAAAAAGAGCGTAGCCAACTGTTGTTTTATTCCTATTTGCTAGCCTGCGAGGAAAGGATTAAAAGAGACATCGCTCATGCGTTTAAAGATCTCAATGCCATTAATCACTTTTACTTTTAAGGAAATGACTTCGGAGCGAGCGGTACCCGAGTCGTAAATTTCTTATCGACCTTTTCACTAAAATAACTCGGTACAACGGTGTGGATTTCCTAAAGAAGGATTTACCGTTTGAGCGGGTTAGAATTTCAACCTCCGCCGCGTAAGAACGTAAATTGACGTGTCGACTACTACTTGGAAATAGTATTGTTGGAATTCAGATTTGCATAATGATCGAGCACGCGCGCCGCTTCTTGAATGTCTTAAAACGTTTCCAACTGTTTATTGTTTATTAAAAAATCTAAGGGATATTCCAAGTAACGAGTAGAGACTATTTTAATTGAAAAATTATAGTAAGTATGTAATAAATCATGTAGTAATAATCATGTATCAAATTTTGTAATAAATTATCTAACCAGGAATGTTCTATCTATCACAAAAGAACATAAACCAATCTCAGGCAAACTTTATATTTTCATTATAAACAACTGCCTATCTTTATCCCGAATCGAATCAGAATTTAATTGATTAAGATTGTAATATCGATTATGTCAAGTAGAAAGTTCAATCAATCCGATTGTCGAGCAATCGCTTATCAATCTGTTGTCCTACGTCATCTGTGATTTATGCAACTGGGATACATTGTCCGTGATGGCTAAAACTTACAATAGGATGAATATTCATGAGAGAAGTTATGGTAACGCAATTAGTTCCATTAAACAGTCCGACCGCCGCGGTGGCATTGCTCGAAACAATTAAAGTATGCTAACCCACAGTTCGCGATCACTATCTCGTGACACTGTTCAATTATTGTAATTCAATATCGTATGAGGAAAGAGATGAGGATTCTCCGTAATAGATTGCATAACGTTGAATGATCTGAGTAGATTGCGAATTCTTATGCAAAATAAAACTCGTATGATATCGATTTAAAAAAGTCTAATAAGAATTTCCTTTAATCTATTAGACATCATGATATGCATTTTACCGTCGATATACTTTCGTATTTTTTATGTTCTTTTCCTATCAGTGGATAAAATCTGCAGTCTAATAATTATTCTTTTGTGTGGATTAATAATGTACGCGAAAATAATTAATGTTTTGTATTTAAAAAAGTAATTAATGTTTTGTTCAGATCAACAAGAATCCAGATATACTACCGAACGTAAGACTGGTGATGCGATGGAGCGACACGAGGGGAGAAACCGTGGAAGCCACCAAGGCAATGATCGATATGATCTGCGACGGGGTTGCAGCCTTCTTTGGACCAGAGGGCTCGTGTTACGTTGAAGCCATAGTCGCTCAGTCCCGCAACATACCCATGATTAGTTATGTAAGTACCCTTAACGCTATTTAAAACGAGTCGCTTACACTGCCTGTCAGGCAAGTCTGGATTGTCATTAGGACGGTTCTCGTTGAGCTAATTCTGTGTTTCATCCAGACCTCAGCCTTCTAAACAGCTTAACATTTTTACGAAATCAAATATCAACATGTAGTGTAGTTTGATATTTTTTAGTTCATTTATGTATCGAATCCTCAATTTGATATGATATTTCCATGTTCTTTTATATGCAACTTCTAATCATTCGTTAATATAAAACGCCAATATGAAAAACTTATCAGAATTTCAACTTTGCTGATTGGAAATAGGAGGCATTCTTGTTTCAATCAATTTATTTGATCTGTTGAATTGGTTGTAAGAATTGCTACGTGAGAATCAATTAAGAGTTGTAGAATAGGTAAGGATTGTAAGACGATTGGCAAGGATAGTATAGGAGATGTCGGAGGGTGAGACGGGATGCGTGTCGACAAATTGAACACCCGCAGCGTGACGACATAATTAGAGGCTGCATTTGGGTGATTTCGTCCGACGTTAGAACACGCGAGGTCCGCCCTGCCCTCTGAAAAATTAGCATCCAACCTTCCTCTCTTTAACACTAAACCTACCATTCAAATCGATCGTTCCCAAACTTTTTTCTAGAACTAAAAACGTTTACAATGGTTAACTCATTAAATGGTTGATCTAATTGATTTTAGAAGCGAAATAGTTGCGAGCGATTGCATTGAGCAAATTAGAAACGATAAAAGATATCATTAGGGTCCGGTTGCACACATCCTGTTAGGTTTAATAGGGATTGTACGGTCGTTTTGTTCCACGTATTCGAACGAACCTCCGTAAGTCACGTTGCGTCCTAAGTTAAGCCTTCGAACGGCTATCGGAGCTATCTTAGTCCGGAGTTATCGCCTGGCCGTGGATATCTTAAATCGTAGATTAACCTAGGTCCGTGTGGCTCGTAACACAGCTCGAAACAGGATCTAGAAACGCATCGATCACCAGCCGGACCGAACTGAACGAAACGAACCGGTTATACTCGATCGCAGTGGACACACAAAGCGCGCGTGCATTCGATTCGGTCGCCGTTGCTCTTCCTACATCGAAAATCACCTCGATCACGGTCTCGTTGCGTACTATTATTGAACGCTCGTTAGATTAGAACACGGATTAGAATACCGTTAAGGACGATAAATGATTATGTCCTTTAGGAAAGTGAGCTAAATCGAAAGTATTGAAAATCGTTTAAAGGTTTGTACAAGATTAATGTAGGTATCAGAATATACGTGCAAAAACCTAGTTCGATTGACTTATTGACTATCTCGAGATGTCAATAAAAATTCGCAAATACCATAGTTCGTCAGTCGAGTAATATCGTTGGCATAAAAAA
>NW_017136637.1:32530-90981 GCF_001652005.2 Ceratina calcarata | reverse complement strand
TTATCGTTTTATCATTATTCACAGATAATCTTTCATTTCATTATTCTGTCTTTCAGTATTGTTTTTCTAAAAGCTCGATTCACTATGTATTTTAATAAGTGTGAGACTTTTCAAATAATGTACAAAGGCATATCCGTTCTCACTACTCCTCAGTCTTATCGTTGCTTATCGAACAGAATTCAGAAAGAAGCGATGAAAGGTTTGGTAAAGATAGTGGAAAGAAAAAAGTAAACTTGTAAAAAGTGACTTGACGACACGCTAAACCGCCACTGACGTCACCGTCGGATCTGAAAAATTTTCAGATCAAAGGTTATTTATAGGCGAAGAGTCGAGGAAGCTTCGTTCAGGTTCAGAGCGTTCGGCCACGTCTGGCTTGCAGCAATTTATAAAAACACGTGTCACGGATCCGCGACTATTTTTAACCACGCTGATCAGACTACTCGCCTGACTGCACGGGCTGTTGTTAGTCGCCTAGTGCCAGAGATATGGAAACCAATCAACCTGTGTTTCCGTGGAATTCGTCACTACGAAAGTGGCACAGACGAATCGAAATTCGTTCTTGAATACCTCCTGGATTAACATGGCTCCAACTTTTGTGTCAATTGAAGTGAAGCCTATAACTTTGAAATTTATATTCTATCATATTTATATGCGTCTGAAATAAATGACTGAAATTTGATATGGATTTGTAACAAGCAAAGTCGCACTTTATTTCTGTGAACGCGTCCTCTGTCACAATTGGAGGAATTGTACAGAAGGCCAGGCTTCGATGGAAAATTTAACGAATCCCTGTGATATGTCACGGGCGAGCCATAATGCGCGGACGTCGCCTCGATTAAATTTAGCCCACACAGCTCGATTACACACCATTTCGAGTGGCATCGACAAGAAACGCGGTAGCGGCGGAAAGGGACGGGGGATCGAGAAGATCGGACGCGAAAAGGAGAACGAGTTTCCTCGATGGAAGCCATAAGGACGCGCTCGAGGACTCTCGATTCGTATTTGAGAAAGTGGTACGCGGACGTAAAAAGACCTCCAGACTAATTTATGTTAATTGGGGACCGTAAGAAAATGGAACGTACCTTGCTCGGCGAACCAACTAAACGATTAACAGTTTCATACTTATCATAAATAAGCATTGCGTTAAATCTACACCAAAAACTGCCGAAGTAACAAACAGTGAACATTTCTTATAATACAGGTTGCCTCAGTATTGATGGCAGAACCATACAGGAGTGATTGTATATGAGAAAATAAGTCGAAGGAATAAATGTTTTTTCATTTGAGGTTTTGTATTCGAGGAAATCGACTTTGAATTTCCTCCGCATCTTTTTTTACTTTTGCATTAATGTACTAAATGTTAAGAATGTGCGTCTGCCGGTCTCTTATAATTCTGTTAGCTTCCACTACGGGGACGTAGGTCATTGGAACTCGAGGAGAAAAAAAACGTAATAGTAATAAATCTCTGTCATTGTCATCAATGTTGGATTAACATCAGATTTTCTATAATTGCTCAAAGATCAGTTGACGGACTGAATCGTATATTAATGTTGTTCTACATTTTCAAAGTATAAAGAAATATGCATGCACACACATTTTCAAATTAATAAAAAAGTGGAAATCAGCTCCTTTCAATGTCTCTATGTATATGTAACAAATTAAGTAATGTAATAAAAAAGTGATCGAACACGTAAATTAATTCATTATCCAGTTATTAAGTCAGTAAGCGAATAAACAGGAAATAACCAGATGAGTAAATAAATAAATAAACAAGTAAAAATATGGATGAATGAATGACTGAGATATACTGTCTATATTCTTAACTTCATTTAATTACAGAATAAAATTACATGAGTAATTACTTCTTAATACGTTAAAATCTTGATTCGAGCATTGCAAAAATGATATATAGATTTATTACTATTTTCGTAGATTTATTTATAGTTCGGATCAAGAATCATTGGTCCAAGCTGTAAATAAACTATCTCTCTCTCTCTCTCTCTCTCTCTCTCTCTCTCTCTCTCTACGTCTTCGTCTACACTTTGGACACACGTGGAAATTGCCGCCAGTAGTACATGTTCTAAGCTTCCGTGCGCGATACTGTTTACAATTTCGCTCGCAATGATCTTCCTTGCAGCAAGGGACGAACGTATGAGAAGAGCCGGCAATGTTCTCTTTACTTTCACCTAGTTTCACTCGTTAACGCAAGGGAACCGTGCGGGCCCACCTCTCACGTTCGCTTAACCGCGTTGGATTTCGTCGAGGTTCGCGCATTTTCCTACCGCCGGATGTTTACCGTCGTTTGCTCGTGTTCGTCGACTTATTTTCTGCCATCAGCCGCTATTTCTGGAGCTCGAGGAGAAAAAAAAAACGTGTCGCTCCCACGCGACGCGCTCTGCACTTCGCATAATCGACGCTGTCTGAAAACTGCAACATGTGACGCGCCAGATCTCTCATTTACTTCTGGCTTTTTACTATGAAAGTTCGTTGCAGATGTTAATTTACTGTTTGATTGTAGCTAAGGAATTCCGTGAGAAATAGAAGTATTCTGAGATCGGTATTCGATTCGATATATTTTCTATAGTGAGTTATTGGGTGAACAGATCGGAATTCGGTAAACGAATGGGCGTTCGGATAAGATTTACAGGACTCGCTGCACAGGTCGTAATCGATAGAAAGCTGCGTTAATGACCGCCGTAAGGAACTGCTACGTTTGTAACATAATTCGAATTGAACGTTACTTAGACTTGTTAATTGCAACGAGAACCTATCGATTAGAGGTACACGGCGAACCGATCAATCCATTATTCAATTTTCTCGTCGTTCGCGAGGCGAAAGCCACGGCTTATCACATCGCTTCATCACATCGAAGCCGAGTCGATCTTCACATTCCCGATGGCTGCACCAGGAATTTTAAAGATCATACCCGGCATAGTTGCGTTTCTCGCCGAGTAATTCAAGAATCTCAGGCTTGAACTCGCGACGAGTGCATTCCTGCATACAAAGTGAACCTCGCGGGAAAAATGCGAATCGCTGAAAATCCTGCACGTCGATTCGACGAAACGGGCGCCCTTCCCGAAGGCCGAGTAACATGGACCATCCGCACCGGGAACTGTCTCATAATCTAAAAACAATTGTGTAAACCTCATTTCTCATTGAATATCATTTTTCCTAAATGGCTTCAAACATTGGACACAACTTTATGCCAAAGAGGGCTAATAGGGTTCGTACAACCGTATCTGCTCTTCTGTTTCACCAAACTGATTGCTACTTCAGATTCAATATTATTTTTCATTAAAAAATTGTGCCATACAATTTGATCCTCAATTTTGAAATCGTTTTTTCTGCCACGTTGGTGTCTGAAGATTTTTTCACCGGGCAAACGGTTACCGTTTTAGGTGAACAGCCGTAGGCGGACGGCCGCCTATGCGGTAACAAGACGCGTGCATATGCGGGTATATCAAGAAGCTAGTGGGAACTTTCGATAAGCGCGGCTCGTGTTCGTTCTTTCTCCCTGTCTCTCGTTCGCTCCGTCCACGCACACGCGTGCATCGCGCGGGTCACTGCATCGCGGTTGGTGCAACCACCTGTTGATTGCACCGGCCGCTGCCGCCCGGCCGCCAGCCGATGACGTCTCCGCGGATTAGAAATCTCCACGCACTCGTCCACGATTTCGCGTTCTCGCCTTCTTTGGTCAAGCTGCAAATGATTGTTCAAACGAATAAATCGAAACATGTTTAGTTTTAAATAGTATCGTACTTATTGCCGCGAGCGAGAAAACCTGTTTTGAAATTATAAATCAATTATTCTGGTAATCGAAAAACGAAAACGACAACGAGGCTAAATACGGATGATAAAGAAGTGGATGAAATATAGACGTATAGCACGAGGAGCAACGAAGAACAGTAAGTTGTACCGAGAAAAAAGATATCGACCAGACCGCAGGAAGGAAGGAGTCGATCGGTGATATCGAAATAAATCAAGCCATAAACTAGACGCGCTGGAGGCAGCCGGCGAGTTATCGCCTCGGCGTCGGTAGAATCTGTGGCGAAGATTGCCCGCAATTTCGCGTGGCAATATTCTCCGAGGGTCCGCGTAAACGGCTCCACGTCGAATTACCCTTTGAGACCTTGCGTAACTCGATTTGAGCATGCGACTGCATGAAACTAGAGAGTCTTCGTCTCGCGACGATGTTTCCTTCTACGAGCCGCGAATTACTCGCGCGCGTGTACGTCCGAGAGGATCGCCGCGTCGAACCTTCGCGCGAAATCTCCAATTCAAATCGCGGATGATAAAGTGCCGCGCGGAGCCGCCGAAGTAAACAGGCTGAGTTACGGATAGAAATTCCACCGTTACCTGTCCCGGCTAGAGGAACCGTTCGCGTGCACGCGTTAATCCGGGTACGGACCGAACGGGTTAAGCGAAAACGGATTAAATTGTAACGAGGCGGCCCTGAAAAGCCCGTAATCGGAGCCGGGCCTAGGTCCGCGGGAAACAAGCAATATTATTCCATCGATGCCGCATTTGCATGAAAACTGCTGATTCCCCTGACCTTCGCGGCCTATTTATAGCTCAGCCTCTTGATGCCCCACGCACTTCATCGGACGCTTACCTGGACCCCCTTCTCTCATTCTCTTTTCCTCTTTCGTCGTATTCCACCTTGTTGGTCTGAAGTAAAATAATTTTCACACTGATAAAATCGTAACTTGGAGAGGTTGAAAGGAAATTTCGTTGTAGGTAAATACTTTAAACGATTTTCAGATTTTTTTTTATTGAATCAGTTCTGTCTTCAATTTCTCGTTAATTGATGTAACATTTAATTTGTACATAAGCATTCGTTGTTGCATGTCAGAAGGTGGAATGATGACTGAATTTCGTTGACCGTCGCGAGGTTTGAAACTATCAGACGATGATTCACTTTATAAAATTTAATGAAGACGCGAGTGGAATCGAAAAATCGGAGCATGGAGAACGTGCGAATGGCGCGTGTGCCACTGGGTGCGAATGATTATGTTCTCTGCCATTTCCTCGTCTCCTCAACACCGACCCACATTATATCTCTGTTTCGAAGTGACGTTACGTGATTTCCACGATGAAGTAATCGCCGGGCTATCTTTAGCCGACTCGACCAACGATGATCGACGATTCCTCGCGTCGTGGGGTCTCTGGGACGCCGCCATTGATATCGCGACAATGATAGCGTAATTCTCTACCGAAGATAGAACGCGCAGAGGGTGAAAAGGTTCCTATAATTTTCATCACTTTATAGCTCGACGATTTTACAAACGTCATTCTATAAACGTCATCGAGTCCGACAAACTTGTTACATAAAAATGAATATAGTCGTGCATCGGTTGTTTATTATCCTTCTTTTTTATCCGGGTACGTGCACGCGCCTCGATTGAACAGCCGCAATTTTCATTAAGCAACGCTACTGCGGATGACATAATGTTGAGAAATTTATCGATAATACTTAATCAGTTCTCGTATCGATGGCCCTGAACTGTCGGCTTGAGATTCGATTTTATATAATTGGCAACAAAAATCGGTTAATTGAACACAAGATGGTTTTTAAAGAATATAATCGTAACTTTGTTCCCTGATAACTTTACCCTCTATTCCACAATTTGACGTATTAATAGTAATACACAAAGACTGCGTTGATAACATAATCCTAAAATAGCGAAATAAACTATCACAGTCTTCAGATTAACATTTTGCATAAACATCCACAGTGGAATAATGCGATTTCGTAATTTTAGTCGATACTCAAGAAGACATAGTAGTCGTTAGTTATAAGAGAGGTTCACCCCTCTTAGGGGAGACGAGGTCCAATTCACGGTGTCAAGTTCACGATGCCCTGTCGAGCTTTTAAGAAAGACTAATGGATAATTCCCTCTTGAAACTCAGCAGACTCTCCAACAAATTTAACTTATGCCAGAAGGTTAGCTTAACTTCGTTCGAACTCCAAGTGTTTGATATAGTAGTAGGTAAACGATCCGTTGACCCTTTACGGGTCTAATCATGTGACTTTCCAAACATTTTTTGATAAATTTTTGACACTGAATAATGACCAAAGTGTCCTATAATGTACCTCCAACATTAAAACGAATTTTGTCTTGATTCTCTAACGATAGAAATAAAGAATACTAGAATCGAATGGCGTAAACTTACATTTTTGGATAATTTAGTAGATAACATTGACATTTTGTTTTATCGCTATCAGAGTCTACCCCCTGAACACAGTATTGGTGTCTACCATTAAAAGAAAAAAGTAATTTTCTTCTTTCATTTCCATCTCGTTCCAACTGAACGAGCATCCTCGATACTTCAAGGATGAGCAAAAACTCATCAACGAGTGCAGTTTTCCGATAAGTGGGTCAATCGTTGCATAACGTGGAGCGCGTCTAGCGAGCCTAAAGTCCATCTCGAATATGCATTATAGCAGCAGTGCAATTATAAAGCCGTTTGAAATTGGCCAAGGTATGGGGCGAACGAGTCTCATTCATCACGGACAGTAACATAAACGTAGACGTTTTTATTCGAGTAGTGGTTCTATTTTTAGCTAGTGGGAATAAAAGATCGTGAGACTACTGGTTTCGCAGGCACGCAGATTGCTCCGTCATTGACTCGCGTTCGATCTCGAACTCGTTACCCAGCAGGAAAGAGCTAGCACTTACGTACGAGTAACGTAACACCAACATGATTAATTAATAGACTGCGGATTTCATGCATTTAGAGAAAAATTGAAGAATAATAAAAGTTGTATGAGCCGTTAGCCTGGAAAATATTTATGAAATATGATTCGACGTGTTTTTTTTAAGTCAGAGGCAATTTTTTTCTAATATCCTAATACATGGTTTTGCCATTGTTTGATAAGATTATACCTCACTTGCAATTATTTACATTGCCTACGAGCCCTACAATTCTTACTGTTGCTTACTTTCTATTGTGTATCTTTGTTTTATCTATTAAGACTTATACGAAACTTCCGACTTCGTCTGCGTATTTTCTCCTATTGCGGCTCAAGTCATTATATAAATGCTTCTTTCCTGAGATCTTTGTTTTTTAAGGACTGTTCCAATTCTTGTGAAATTTTATTACGATAAACTGAAGCATCCTACGAGCCAAGTGAATAACACGTTCTATTTATTAGCTCAAACGACCTTAAATACAATCATATATCTAAATCTTCTGCATCGTAAATACAATGTATGAAACGTGTAGAGAATTCGGGACAGAAAATTTTCCTTGGCCAATGATGGCCAAAGGTTAGAAATAAAAAAGTAATTTAAACGATAGGCCGTGAGCACGTGTCAGCGCTCAGTAAAGCTATTCGCATTCTCTACCTTTTTTCGCCACGTGCAGCACGCGGTTGTCATCCATAAAAAGGCTAACGTACAGCAAATAAATCGATGACCGGATAATCGCGTTGGTCTCGCGAGGACGAAGGAGTTACGCGAAGAGGAACAAAGTTGCCTTTTCGTATAGTATGCAAGGGGAGACGAAGCGTTATTTCGCTGCTGCAGCAACAGCAGCAGTTTAATGTGGGTGCCGCCTTAAGTAACGACGACGCGGCTGGTTTCAGGCTAAAATACACTCAATTAACCCTTAATTGGCCGGCACCAATTATGGGCCCGGCGTACCGACGCGTATTCATTCGGTCAACAAGAATGTATGGCCGGCCGGCGTTGTTCTTCCCTCGTTTTACGACGACGCGGCTGCTGACTGTCCGCCTGCCTGCCTGCCTGCCTGCCTGCCTGCCACGCAGATAAAACGAATTTCTTCTTCGCAGCTTATCCGAAGATTCGAGCACGTGATCACCACGTCTAGTCTTCTGGTCGCGTGGAAGCTTCGTGCTCTATTTGTCTAACGGTCTTGTAAACTCATTGTCAGACGCGCACGTGCTTGCCATGACTTCTTTTATTAAGCAAACTTTGGGAAATATAGTAGCGGAAATAACGAAGGAAAATACTGACTGCAAATATGAACTGGCGACTGTTTATACATCATGAGCTATCAGGGTTTCTGTGAAACGCTATTAACTCACCGACCAGTTACGTACCTGTATCACGTCAGTAGATACTAGATGCGCATTAACATTAATGTCAAGTTCTACACTTGTCGCGATAACGATATCGACTAGAGCTTCCTAGATAGTTTCTATAACTACGTAAGCGTTCGTATCGTCGTTCTCTCAAGTGATTCGTGCCGTTTACCGGTTCCGATTTCGCGACAAGGCACGTCTCTGTTCCATCACTTCATCCCCGAAAGAACCGTTTAACTATTCTATTTTTGAGACAGACCTCGTTACTTAAGCACTATTAGCTGGTATTGAATGCAGAATAAAAACTAATGCTTTTCATCTGAATTAGTAAATCATTAAATATTAATCATTTAATATAATTCAGTTATATATTTTACAAGACTAATAATGAAGTAGTGTCCCTCCTATACAGTGGAGAATAAAAACTTATGCTTTTATCTTGTATATCTTGTTAGTAAATCATTAAATAAATATAATGTAGTAACAACCATGCACTAGATTCTTTTAGATTATTTGTTAAAATATCAAAAATTCTTCTTCATCTATTCAAACTCCTACTTCAGTTATACATTTTGCAATACATCCTAAGACTAACGAACGAATCGTGTCCCTCCCCGCTGCACGCGAAGTGCGTGCGATTTAACGAGCCGTGACGGCTCCGTCGCAATCGCCTTAATTCGTCGTCGGGCCTAAGCTCTATCGTCGCGTTAAGCCTAATGTTTCGCGATACTAAATATAATCACCGCGCCAGCGACTCCGATATAATTTACGGAACGGCTGGCTACGTCCGCGCTAGCTGGAAATTGACTAGGTGACAGACGTCTCATGGTATTTGGTATCTTTTGTTTCGACACGCGTCGCCTTGACGTCGATCACGGAATTCGATGAGAATGAATAACGTAATTTATCGTATCGCGAACTATTTTTAAGTCACGTGTGCCGCGTTTACGTGATCGCGCTGGAACTCGAGCGAGGTTATTGCTGCGCCTTTTTACACGCGTCGCGCGAAGTCCGAACCTGTTTTAATTAATAAAGGAACCTTTTTCTCTCTTATTCGTTGGATGATGGACTTATAACCCTTCCGTTACGCGTTATGTATTGTTACTTTCCACAGCCCAACGTTTGAGTAACTTCGTCCCTTAAATAGGTACAGAAAGGGTTAAACAAGGTGAAATCACAGGACGGGTCCGTATCAGTGTCTTTCAATATTTGCCGTTAATCGCGACGCGAAAACAACGTAAATCACGTAGTATTACGGCGGTGTGAACGATATTACAGCAACCGTATTACAACGACTATTCGTTATCAGTCGAGCATATGTCCAAGTGTCTGTGTTTATCTGGCCGACTATATTTAGACCGGGGTATTGCTTTGTCGAGAAACGCGGATCGAATCGAGGAAGGAGAGGATTCCTCTTTCCTCATTCTGGGGAAAAACCAGTAAATTCAATTCCTGAGAATGCTAAACAGAATGTTTTCCTTCAAAAGCTACTACGTGAATAAATCCTTGAAATCGCATTCCATGGTAAAGAGACATGAAACCGTTTGGACGAATTCCTCGTGGAAAGTTCATCGGTTCGAACACGCGTCATGCAATATTAACCAGCCATTACCATAAAACGAGCATTAACTCCGGCTAGCCTCGCTCGCAAACGTTCATTACTCCGAATAGACACTCCTAATTTCCGCGGATGCTTGGCTCCATTAGTGACCAGCGCGCATGTCAAACGGCTCTACTCTTCGGGATTTTCGAACGGGTCGTTCGTCAGGTAGTTCGGGTCGGAACGTCCCGGGTTACGAGAAGGAGCCTGTGTATAAGCCGGCGTCATTCGAGTATAACCAAGGATACGCCGCCATACACCGTGGCACTCCACTAACTGCCTATGTTTATCGCCAGGCTATATTTAGCCTGGGCTATTGCTTTGCCAAGCGACAGACTGAACGAACCAGCTACGTAGAACCGAGCAGCAGCCACCACCGGGTTCTAACCAGCAACCCATCCCGAAGGTGTCCCGTCCCACATACGGTTCCATATCCGCTTCTAACCCCTTTACTGCACGCGTTTATCCCACATCAGTCCTCGAAACCGGCTTCGCCATAGAGAGCAAACGGTCTATCGCTGTATTATGCCAGATAAACTTTCTCCGCGTCTCGCTCGCACCGAATGCTTTCTCATTTTACTCGGCAACCCATTTGAAGTTAGTAAAAGAAAACGGCCGACGGTTCCTGGAACGCAACCTCCCCGTTAGCGTACGCGATAAGATCCTGTACAGCTATCCAAAACGATTCCCGACCCACTCGCTATGCACAGATGCAAGAATTAAATTTTCATTACGAACTGCCAGCTTCCTTTATAGTGATTAGATGAAGTAATAAGGAACGACGATTTTATCATTTTCTAAAGAATTCATTTATATTTCTAAATTACTTAACTTTAATTCTTGTCGTGTTTTTTCAAAATCTTCTGCACTGGGATTCCAAATATAAATAATTTTCTTCGTGTCGATCAAAATGACAGGTTTTAAAAAAAGACTCTGTCATTTAATTTTCGCATCTGTGAATGCCTAATGGGTCGGGAATCACGTTTTGGGCAACTGTACGGAGTGTGCCGCGTGTACTTTTGAGCACTGCGATCGAAGTTGCATCGGCACATCGACACCCACCCGTGGAGAATCGATCCGTGTGGATCAGTCGAGTTCCGTTTTGCTCTATTCTTGCGCCATTCGCGTTTCTCAAGCACGATCCACGCATTGTTCGCTTCTTGCTATCATCGGTATGGCAAATATCGGACAGCGAGAAAGTGTTTGAGTTAAGAACGAGCTACAATTTCAGGAGTCGTATACAGAAATGATAGATTAGAAGATGGGCAGAACATAGCGTGTAATATACAAGAAGTACAGCTACTCGAAAGGATTCCCGACGTACTTAGCATGGATGTGTACAGTTAAATAAATACATTGTCTGTTTAACGCGATATTTATTTGGAGATAAAGCGATTGAGAATATTATTTATAAATAATTGTAAGTAATGTATATTAAATAAATGCATCTATGAAACTGTTAATATCGAGAAGATAAATATTATAGATATTTCAATCTTTCGATCAAGAGAAATTGCCTTGTCGCACACATGCATACCAAATGATTCGAAAATCCTTCTGAGCTACACGTCAGTATTACGAAATTTGAATTTCGTTCTTTAAGTTGACATCTAAACAAACGAAAAAATTTTCCACTGTGCAGCTGAGGAGGTATCTAATAATCGTAAACACCGCGTGTACGACTCTGACTAAAGGAAGCGAGACGCTGAAAGTTGTCCACGTGCTCGTCGAGAGAAGACCGCGCTAAACGTCGGGCACCGGGGAAGGTCCATTCGATTTTTCATCCGCATTTCGTTTCCATTCGATTGTTTCGCCATTCAAGGATACAAACGTCTCAGGACGGCGCGCGCCGGCTCGCAACTATCGCTATTTGTCCGCCGGTACTATAAATAGACGCTGTTGATTTATGAATAAATGAAAGCACCGCCCTGTTTCTGTGTGCGCGCCTTCTCCGCTCCACTCGTCCACGCATGCGCGAGTGCGTAAAGAGTTTGCGTATCCCCGCTGCCGCCGCTTGTCGTATACGCGTTCCTCGTGGAACAGGCCGTCACGCAATGATTCTCCGGTTTAGAAAATTTATTTTTAGACCTGGGTACCGTTCGTTGGACACAATTTGAACACCTTTCCGGACGATAAATCCGCCGTACGCGCGGTTCGCGCCTGACTTCCCGCATTTATTGGGAAATCCGTTGGAACCTCGATCGATAATCTCGTTCCGTAGAAGTCATAAATGAATTGGAAATTTTTATGTCAACATGTATGTATGAATTAGAAACCCGCCGGTTGTAACTAACTGCGACCGGGACAGCGCCCTTGGTCCGTGTTGGCCTGTTATAAAAACGCTGGTTACAACATTCCGCTTCTCATTCCTCAAATTAGAATGTATAATCGCGCGCGGCGAGTTAGTAAATACGTTCTATTATGTTTATATCTTTATGGTCGGAGCGCGAGCAGTCGTACGCGCGTGGCTAAATATAAATAACTCGGATCTAAATATCGCGCGACACCTCTGATCTCTGGTTGAATAAAATTCGATGGGTAGATCTCGCACGGTTCAATGGAACGCGGATCGACGACACACGCGCGCACGCGTGTCGCCTTGTACATATTTCGTAAATCGATAAGTGATCCAGGTATACGGAGCGAATATAAAACCGATGTTTGCTGAAGAAACAAACTTGTCCCCGCAACAATAGCGAGTCGCAAATTTACGAGCACGCCTTGAATCGAGTGGATCGCAAACCTAATATTTATTAACAGGAAATATTAACATCGAATCAAAACAATTTGGACTTCGTATTTCGCAATCCGTTTCGTAACGAGCTAACACTCGGAGCTCTGAGTCATTTAAATACCTCGCGATTTTTTAAACTCACTTATGTCTCACAGGAGATAAACCAAAAAATCTTATACGAAAGCAAACAAAAAATGACATACAGATGGAAACTGTTGGATAGTTTGAGGTTTTTTTGAGCCACTAATAGATTGTCGACGTTTATGCGAGTTGAATGATGTATATTCTACTTTCAATAACACATTACACACATTCTTTATTTTTTGAAGATTTTTATAAACCTATTAAATCTGCTATTTAGTGTTGTACGAGTCGTGAGCTTGCTAAAAGTCTAATACTAAATCTATTGTCTTGCATATTGATATAATTTATATTTTTTACATTTAAATACAATTCAGTGTTGCCACTAGTACTTTATAATATATTACTTTAGTTAAAGAGATTAGCATACTAAAACCTAAAACAAGTTAATTCGTCAAGTCTAATATTAAAAGACTCAACTTCGGAATGTATACGAATATTTATGAACTCCGCTATAAGCACATATATCAAAAATAGTTTAATGAACCTTGCCGCTTTCATCTGTAGTCCCATTAATTACGGTTGTTCATAATTACGAGTATAACGATTACGCAACGAAACGGCGGGATTACACTCCCCCCTGTCCATCTCATTCACCTGTTTCCCGTTAATTATTCGGTCGGCGTTTAATTGGCGGAAGAACTCCGCAAATGGTGTCGCGCGAAAGCTCCGAGCAAAACTCGAACTGGATCGTGTTAGACGAAGATATGAAGCGTCCTGCTCCGCTTAACGAGCACCATTATCGGGGCAGCTGATCTTCGGTCGGTTCAACCATCCTCAACGATCGCAGTGGAATCCAGAATAGCCGTGTATTAACGGCATAATTTAGGAAGCTATGTGGACGTTACAAGGGACAGACGTCTCGCGTCGCGCATACAGAGGCAACCTGAACGAGAAGAGGAGCTTAATCGGCGTTAAGTCTTCAAGTTCAATTATCTAATGGCGATCGCTGGCTTTCTAATTTCCTGGAAAGAATTCGCTCGTCTCCTTCTCTCTATCGACGCGTCGTTCCGCGTTTTCACCTGTTTTCTCAGAGGAAATATTACCCTTCAGGAGTGAAGAATGAATCTGAGGATGAACAAACTGGCGGATTGATATTCAAGATAAGGAGGTACGTTTCACCGGTGGGGAGAGGAACGAATTTATCTGCGACACGTTCGGTGTCGTTCGGCAAGATGTTGCGCACGTAAACGGTCCCCTCGAGAACACTAATAGCCACCATTAACGGGCCAGAACGTGATCGGTTCACACGCTCGCGAATTCCCGAGAACCGATCTTTCTGTCCCGCAACCCGTAGTGGTAGCATCGCGCATGGGGTGGAATGGTATTCCTGGCACAACGCTAACCGTTGTTCCTTCGCACCTACCCAATTTATTAACTCCACCGTTATCGCAAAGACACGTCGGTTAGATCTAAGATGTATGTCGTGCAATAAAATTAAAAAACTGCACGTATCACGTAGCTACTAAGGTGGAAATGTTCCAATTTCTTCTCAACTAATTGTAAGCGTGATTCCACCGAACATAAAAAACAACGTATAAATCAAAATTTATGGTGAAAAATATTTTCGGATGTCTTTATTTCTAAAACTGGGAATCCTTAATTCTAGTCACCTATGTCTGTATTTCTATTTAGATCGTCAGCTATTTATTTGACTAATAAAACGATGTAAAGTACTAATTTATAATAAACAACCGTCACTAATTATAGCGTATATGATGTCATATTGTCATCATTATTTTAAAATTATAAGAAACGACGTTAATGAGTAGAAATTGGGTCGTGAGTAGGAATCGGGACAATTTATCTTATCTAATCACGAACTATAGAGAAAGGTTGTGGAATTCATGGTTGTAATTTGTCGTATCACCTGTAACTTTGCGTTGTAGTAACGACTTCTAAGTAGAAACTTATCTTCCATCTATCTATTTATAGTCTCGTTTCACAATAGATAGCAGTTTCAAACTGAGTAATTTAGTGGCGAGGAAAAAAATGAGTTCTGTCCCCGTTTGTTCGTCGTCGAAACGAATAAAAAAAACTTCTTATCCGTTCCGGTCGTATTTATCGATACTCAAGACGGCGATTTAACCAATGATTCATCCAATTCGCTTCTGGAGCAGTCCTTGGACGATTTCCCGGTCTCGAACGGATTAAACGCGAAATTAATATTCCAACGCGTTCTTTTAACTTCCCCTCGAGCCTTCAGGTGTGACTTCCGTCTCGCGCAAACAGGAAGACCCAGGGACAACAGCTCGTCGGCGTTAGCTATTCTAAGATCAGAGGTAATCGAAGCGTAAGCTGATTCGCGAGATCAAACTGGATTTGCTTGTAATTGTTAGTCGATGAATGCGTCGCGTTCCACGCTTCGCGGCATAATTTTTAAGAACGACACGCCTTTCGCGTAGCGGAAAAACAAAATACGTGTTTTATGGATGCAGTGAACAATTATAAAACAGTAGTAGATTTTATTAAATATTTCGTTAACAATTTGCGATTCTTCCGTCTTCTCAATATTACTTCCAGCATTTTCTCCTCTAATTGATCGTGTAATCGATCGAGAGAGAGAGAAACCTATTAATAAAAGTAACGAAGTGGAACAACGGAGGCGTGGGCAGGAATTCCTCGGTGGCGATTTTCAAGCGATCGCGGACCGTTGCACAACCGAGCTAACGCGCCCGCGATCGGATAGAGAAAAGGCTCTCCTGCGGTTGCAGTCCGCGGAGAGCATTCGAGCTCTCTCAAGCTCCCTCAAGGTGGTCTCGTCTAAATATAGCCGCGTGGAGCCCAGAATAACAGCACGTCGCAAGCCGACAATGACCAAACCCCGACTCGTTCACCAACCCGCCGGGATAACCTGACCAAGTTGTTCCCTCAGTTTTGTCTACCAGTCCCTCCCTACTCGATCTCGTTTCTACCGGACCCCGAACAGAACCGGTGGCCCCGTGTTTAAAACAATATGCTCTTCTATGATTCGCGTCGGCGTCACTATTTTTTTGTTTGACCCTCTGTCTGGTCGAGGGAATAGGGGACTAGATAGTTCTTTCTTTTAAGCCGAACCAGTTTCGTCTACGGAATCATCGATCACCGGCCGGGATCTATGTAAAATCTGGGGAACATCGTTGCGCTGTTGTTCGCTTTCATCTGTAGCTCTTCTGATCTTCTTAACGGGGATCACGTAGTATGTAATCTGTTGATAAAGATCTCGCAGAACTCGAGAATTCTATCGTATTTAATTAAACAGTTGAACCTGTAAGAAAGTCCAAACCACGGTACCATTAGACAATAGCCAGAGGACAATTGATCGTCAATTTGATAGATCACGCATTGAACGAGCATCCGTTCATTCCTTCAAGGTCGAGAAGTTAAGCGAGCTTCCTTTTTAATCAGACGCGGAGGCTCTCTAACCCGATGGACAATCATAATTTTGTCATTCCGATGCGGCTCAACCAACTTCCTCCCGTCAGATCAATTTCATTTTTTTTTTCCTACGCGACGATTACGACAACCGTCGCTATCACGCGGCGCATAGTCAGCTTCCTTTCGGTTTACGAGCATCCGTTCATTTCATGTTTACCTCGAGTTACCATTTGGTGTTTCAAACCAAAAATAAACATCAAGTGCTAGTCCTTATGATTGATGATCGGAATGGAAATAAGAGAGAAGAGAGACTAGCCGAGTGAAATAAATCACGTTATAATACATATTAATTTCTTGTATAATTATGTACATAATAAATTGCTGACTTCCTGGAATCAGGAGAGTAAGAGATTTCTTAAACTTTATGAAAATTGATTGAATTCTTGATGCAAATATTAATTGTTTATTAGAAGAAGAGAGCGGATTGATAAATCGGAGAAAGCTTTTCTCTTAGTACTTTCTGTTTGCGAGCCACGCGTATAATACACGAGCCAACGATCTAAATACAAATCTGAACGAACAGCGTTGCGTTTTAACGAGGGAAAAGTGACGATCGCGGGTTCATTTCGATACCCTCTGATAGAAATCCAAGAGCATAGGAGGTAAACGAAAAAAGGAATAGGGCAGAAAACAACGGAAAGTGGATCGCGGTGATCGCTACGGTTGTAGGACTGAGCCCCAGTTGTCACGTTTAATTTATATGTTAATGAGCGCTTGTCACATTTGAACGTTACGGAGCAACCGCCCCGACGCTGTGCAGCGCGTTCCTCTTCACGAGCCGAGAGTGGCACCGCGTATAAAAGAGAGGTGCCCCGTTCATTCCACTCTCCTCCTGCCCTCCTTCGCTCTGCCATGCCGCCTGCCACAGGTTTATATTTAACCGCGCGCCACACACCATGGCGCAGCCCACTTTGCCTTCTACTGTCTTTCGATCTCCTCTCCACCTACTCTACTCCTTCTTTCCTTTCATCCCATTCCGTGCTTTTCGACCTCTACCAACCGCTCTTCTCTACCTCCGCTCCTTCGTCTATTGGCTCTTTGATAACTTTACTCAGGTTTATCTGATTACATAGATTTAGATTATTGAAAACAGAGTTTGATGATACGTATCATCGATGACTGTTAGATGTTCTACCACTTGCATCGACCACTTCAATTATGCTGATCAATCGCCGATACATATATGGCTATCGACCCCAATCGATTCTTTGATCATCCTTCAAAATTTTATCAACCCGCCAAATTTCATATGCCCTGCAGAAATAGAGCTATATTTTCATCAGTCGTTGTTAAGATTTTTGCTAACATACAAACGAACGCTTTCTCTTTATATATTAGTAATATGTACACAAAGACAGGCTAGGGAAATACAGGTAGCATGCGTTAAACGCAACCGGGAAACCGTGTATGGATTGCAGAAATGCTCGGACTACAAGGCGTCGAAGGTGAACACGTTCGCGAGGACCGAGCCGCCGGACACGCAGGTGACAAAGTCGGTGATCGCGTTGCTGCTTCATTATGGCTGGAATAAATTCAGTATCATCACGGAGAACGCGTGGTCGACGGTGGCCAGGTCGCTCGAGGAGCAGGCCAAAAAGAACAATCTGACCGTGAACCACTACAAGACCGTCGAGGATCGTCACACGTGCTGCGAGGAGAAGATGGCCTGCTGTCAACCGAACCCATGGTTCCAACTTATACAGGACACCAAAAATATGACTAGAAGTCAGTTTCCTTTACGTCCCGACCGAAAATATTGTTACCTCGCGGGAACACGTCATCGACGGCGCGACACGGACAGAAACGATCCTTTCGGATCTGTTTATTGGTTTTCGGAAGCCCTCGTTTTCATTTCTGTTTGTCTTTGTACGTCGTTTATGGGTACGAGCCGTAACGCGGTAGAGTCGTATTTTCTTGGATGAAAATAGAGACAGCACTCGGCGGAACAGTTTCGTCGCAATTTTACCGTCCCAGATACAATATCGGTACACTATAGTAATCTTTAGTACCATCAGAATCAAAGCAGTTTATGATTTAAAAGGTTAAAGATAAACTTATCTTCCTCTGCGTTAATTGGATCAATAACAATGTTCCAATATTAACTTCGAGTCTTCGGTACTAAAACTTGATTTCCAAACAAATTGCATGCGTTACCGTTTATAATAGACTCGCGTTGTGGGAATTGGCACGCGTTTCCCGATCATCTCACCGATAATAACTGTACGAGCTAGTTTTCCTCCGTTAAGAGAGTGAACCGTGAAAATCGCTTCCGTCCTAAAAATCGGTCGTCGACGGTGCGTTCCCAGGCCGGTGACGTTGCTTCCTAATATAAGTCTCTGATGCAGTTTACATATTCGTGGGGACGGCGATGTCGCTGATCGACATGATGAACCAGATGCAGAACCAAAGGCTGCTGGACAACGGAGAGTACATGGTGATCCACGTGGACATGATGATGTATTCGCCGCGCGAGGCGCAAAAGTACTTATGGAGTGAGTACTGTGAACCGTTTGATTCAGATCTCGTTGCTTAAGGATGTATTGCATTGTTTAAGTATATGTATATCCTAACACCCTTAATTGGCGAAGCAAAAGAAAAAGAGGGATTTGTTTCTACAATTCTTAACAGTAGCATTTGTTTTATTGCCACAATTGTCAGATAATTGTTATCATTTTATCGTGGACTCCGCCACGTAAGAAATAAGACTCGCGAAATGGAGCTATTGAACATCTAAACGACCTGTGAAATTCGATTGACCCAATTCCATAGTTTCTTTAACGCAGTCCCCGGTTGTTGTTCCTTGGCGAAACGTTACCTCACCATTTCCGTGTCTAATCCGAGATTAACCGAACGTTATGGGTCAAGCTTGGCTCGTTCGTGACCCGGTTTCTGGCACGTGAGTCGATTTTAATGGTCGTACCCGTGGTTCGTTGCCCCGCTCTCTCGAGTCAGATATTTACGTTTCCCTACTACACGAAAGGTTACGCTACCGCTCTGCTCTTTTCTGACCTCGCATCGCGCACGGCATTGCAGAACCGGAACACTTCGACGACCTGCAGAACTGTCTCGAGCCGAAGGACTTCCTGAAGAAGGCGCGATCTCTGATGGTAGTGGTGTCGACGCCACCCACGCAGAATTACGAGGAGTTTACTAAGAAAGTCAGGGATTACAGCAGCAAGGAACCGTTCAACTTTGTCATCCCCGAATTGCTCAGGAAATACGAGAAGGTAAATCATCCTCGAACTTATTAATTTAATTCTGTATTGATCTTAAGATCAGTTGCCTAATGGATTGGACGATTTCAGTATGTGTCGATCCACGCCGCGTATCTTTACGATTCCGTGAAACTGTACGCGATAGCCCTGGACCAACTTATTAGGGATCAACCGGAACACACGCTCGAGGAAATCGCCAGTAACGGTACTCAAATCATCGAGACGATTATCAGAAATCACACGTATCAGAGTAAGTATAGACACTTATAATCTTCGACTTGAAGTGGTTTTCGATCATCGATAAAATCAAATCAGAGTACAACGCTCTCGATTTCGTTCGTTTAAAGTAGTTCAAGATTGCGGATATAATCCCAAGCAATTATCTTGTATAAAAATGTTGAGATGATCTGTGACAGGTGTTAGCGGCGCGACGATAAAGTTCGACAAGTACGGCGATTCCGAGGGTAACTTCTCTGTGCTGGCCCTGAAGAAGGATCCGTTCCGTTTCAACAACTTCTCCTGCGACTATCAGATGAAGCCTGTGGGCCAATTTCAACCGGGTGAAACTCTAGTGAGTGAGTTGTTTACAGCATTCTCGTGCAACTAATTTACAATCGTGTCGCGATCGGGTCGATACAGTTAAACAGGGACCGCGTAGACCTCGTGCAAGCCAAATACATAGTATCAACGGACGGATCTCGATCGCAGGTGTACAGGCCGTCGGAGGCGATGGACTGGCCGGGTAAGAATAAACCGGAAGCGGAACCGGGATGCGGTTTCCACAACGAGCACTGTCCCAAAGACGACACGCATCTACGTAGCATCGTGGCGGCCGGTGTCCTGGCCGTTCTGTTGTTCTGCGCGGCGGTCATCACCATGAGTATATACCGGCGGTGGAAGATAGAGCAGGAGATTGAGGGGCTGCTGTGGAAAATCGATCCGAGTGAGATTCACGGTTATCCTCATCTTGACAACTTGATGTCCTCCCCTAGTAAGGTAAGCAACACGACTCCTTGTTTCCCTGTTCCACGACATATTGATGCTTTAACAAGTTACAAGCGGTAAAAAAAGCTTAGAAAGCTTTAAACATCTGTTTCCGATATAAATTAAGATTGAAACACTTTTTTCATAATGTGTTACAGTTAAGTTTAGTTAGCGCAATGTCCTACGAGTCAAGATGCGGGAACCAGGTGTTCGCGCAAACCGGGCATTACCACGGCGTGGTGGTGAGGATTAAAGAGCTGAAGTTCTCGAAGAAGAAGGACATATCGAGGGACGTGATGAAGGAGATGCGTATCCTTCGCGAGATCAGGCACGGCAACCTGAACTCTTTCATCGGTGCGTGCGTCGAGCCAATGAGGATATTGTTAATTACGGACTATTGCGCCAAAGGAAGTCTTTATGTACGTCACCTTAATGCACACGGATGACCGTGTAATCCGGTCTATGAGCCGCGGCGTGTTTTCATCGCGAATGATCCCATTGCGTGCGTGTTTCAGGATATCATCGAGAACGAAGATATCAAGTTAGATGATATGTTCATCGCGTCATTAGTTCACGATCTCATTAAGGTAAACGTGTATTTGAGAACCGGAGATAACTAATCGTGAAAATATTTGTTCATGCGGTTCTCTTTTTTCACAGGGTATGCTGTACATTCATGAGTCATCTGTGCTAGTCTGTCATGGTAATCTGAAGTCTTCCAATTGCGTGGTGACCTCGCGATGGGTGCTTCAAGTCTCTGATTTCGGTCTGCACGATATGCGCCACTGTGCCGAGTCCGACAGCATTGGTGAACATCAGTATTATCGAAGTACGACAGTTATTTTTAAAACTTTCATCTATCCATTTATCTTTAACGATTGTACGAATATTATTTGTTCATGAAATTTCCTGCAGACTTATTCTGGAAGGCACCTGAGCTATTGAGGAATCCCAATGCTCCAATCAGAGGGACTCAGGAGGGCGACATTTATTCGTTCGCGATTATACTGTTCGAGATGATCGGACGCAAGGGGCCGTACGGCGGTGTGAATCTAGAACCCAAAGGTAAATATCCGTACGCAGAGTAAGCGAATCGTTTAGCGTTAAGCGATTGTCATTCTTTAATCGGCATTTGCCAAAAGGTATAGCTGCAGACAAATATAAATATTGAACGTTAACAAATTGACAGAAATCATAGACCGAGTGAAAAGGTTCCCAGAAGATGGTGAACCGCCGTTTAGACCTAACATAGACATACTGTCCGAGTCCGAAGCGGACTGCGCTGAGTATATAGTTAGTACGATTACCGATTGTTGGGCGGAAAGTCCCGAGGACAGGCCCGACTTTAAAATGATACGGACCCGACTAAAGAAAATGAAAGCGGGACGGCATCGGAATATTATGGACCAGATGATGGACATGATGGAGAAATATGCGAACAACCTCGAAGATCTAGTCAGTGAACGCACACGCCTTCTTTTCGAGGAGAAGCAGAAAACCGAAGATCTGCTTCATAGAATGTTGCCCGAGTATGTTCAACTTCCTCCGTTCGTCTCTTATCAAACGATGGCTCGGTTACGCTTTACTGTTTCCTTTTTTACAGACCCGTAGCTAATTGTTTGACGAATGGAATCGGTGTAGAACCGGAGGCATTTGATTTGGTCACTATATACTTCAGCGATATCGTCGGCTTCACTGCGATGTCAGCAGAAAGTACACCTTTCCAGGTATATATTACCTCTTTAATTATTACGAAATTTCATATGTTTCGAATTGCTGACATTCTTTTATTACCCAGGTCGTGAACTTTCTGAATGACTTGTACACTTTGTTCGATCGGATAATCAAAGGATACGATGTATATAAAGTAGAAACGATCGGCGACGCCTACATGGTGGTAAGTCAATTTTAGTAGGTTTTTTAGTAGCTTATTTTACGTAACGTTATAATAATTTATTCTTTCTTTCAGGTTTCTGGTTTGCCAATAAAAAATGGAAACAGACACGCCGGAGAAATAGCGTCGATGTCGCTGGAACTACTTAACGCCGTGAAACAGCATGCCATAGCTCACAGGCCTCAAGACACTCTTAAATTGCGCATTGGAATTCATACAGGTATCGTGCGTTGAATGAAAAGCGTATCGAGTAAACAAAATGAAAGATGTCAATATGACTTTACAAACGTTGTAGGCCCTGTAGTAGCAGGTGTCGTTGGTCTAACAATGCCTAGGTATTGTTTATTCGGGGACACCGTAAACACGGCTTCGCGAATGGAATCGAACGGAGAACCATTGCGCATTCACATAAGCGAGCAGTGCAAGAATGCCTTGGACAAGATCGGTGGTTACATTATCGAGGAACGCGGTTTAGTTCACATGAAAGGGAAAGGAGAAGTGAAAACTTACTGGCTTACGGGAGCTACCGAGAAAGCCATTCAGAAACGAGAGGTTTGTACATAAAATTGTCTAGCAGTTATGTATTCCTCTATTTCAATTTTTGTGTCTTTCTATATTATCAGGTTGACGTCGGCGATCTTGCACCGCTGTTTTGCAGACCAAGGAGGAGCCCAAAATTGAACTCGGATTCTCGACAGGCTTCATTGTTGGGCGGTTTAGGAGCGGGCAGTCGCAGACAATCGTGCGTTCCGAGGCCGACGCCGGACGACTCTTCATCCCAATGCGGAGGATCCAGTCCTGTGCCTAAATTTAATTCCCGAAGATTGGACCGATCTCCTTTATACTTAACCGACAGTATATCAAAGACGACGCTGGATAACGCCGCGCTGCAGGAGGAGGTCGAAAATCGAGCGGCGAACATTAAAATGGCACTCGACGATTTGTTCATCGACACAAGGCCGAAATTTAGAAAAAATGCGAGAGTTTTGTCGACGATCGCGTCGTCGTCTTCCACCAGCGATTATCCGTTCCAAGCAATATTAAGGGAGTCCCGGTCATTAGACCCATTCCCGTTGGAACTTTACAGCAAGAGGTTCGAGTCGCCAATTTCCTCCTGGAAGGAGCCGAAGAAGAGCTCCCGGTCGTTAGAAAACTGTGACAAGTGCACGCGGACTAACTCGAAGACGAATATTTCCGATAATGTGTTAAATAATAATTATCCGAACGGCAATGTGATAATAGTGCCTCACACGGTGGAAGAGTCGCCGAACGAAGCAGAGACACCGTTGTTAGGAGACGAGACTGGGTATTTGGGAGAAGTAGTGCCTGTTAAACGTTGGCGCTCGCTGGATCAAGTTCCTAGCACGGACAGTGTGCCGGACAAGAAGTCTTCCGCGAGAAACTCGATTAGAAGTTGGCTGATGAATCTGTTCAGTGGCAATGGATTACGCAACAGCGACGTTTCTTTAAGGAGGGGTGTGATAGCTGGCTACGACATACAGTCGGAACGCGAGAGTATAGTTTGATCCAAAAGTTGCGCTCCTTCTTTAAGGAGAGACGAAGGAGATTTTTTTACAAAACGTACGAGTACACAAAGACGTTTACATTACGAAGTCATAAGCATGATGTATTGTTGCCATTTTTTTTTAACGTATACTAGATAGGCAGAATTTGTGGGTATGAAAGTTACCGGACCGTGTATATTTTTAATACCTAAATATTTTACGACTTGTATTAAAGTACGCTTTATACTGGCGGCGAAACATAATTTTCTTTTTTTACGTAGGCGCGAGATCTATCTGTTAAAATTTTTTTAATCCGAGAATATAATGAAGCTAGAACGATTTTTATAAAAATGATTCTAACCAAAGTATACAGAAGTACAGAGATCATGTAAAAAAGATGTCTATGTCGAGGATAGTGCAAACGATTCCCGTCGCGCAACGCGACTAAGGGAAGAAGAATAGATAGTTAAGTATGCGCACGTGCTTCGGGCATATGTATGTATGTATATACATGTATGTATGTATAATTTCGATACTTGTTCACTGGAGGAAAGCAAATAATCCGTATGGCTGTGAAAAGTGAACTAGATTGTACCTAAGGTGCTTAGTAATATATCATCTTGTCAAATGTATATAGGTGAATAATAATATATAGATGTAAAGATAAAATGTAAATTAAAAGAAATATTATCTTCTGTAAGAGCTGATTAAAGGTTCGTCTTTTCAAACGTTGTATAACTCGATTTCTTTTTTCTAATAAACAAACATAGTTTCCTCCCCTTTTCACAAATTTATTTCTTTAGATAACGTAAATATATGTAAGGACTCTTCGCTGAACTTACGAATAATTAATTCTACATATTACTGCTTTCATTTTCTAAGATCACGAGGTTTAATCCTTTCCTGAGATGAATTTGGACATAAAATCTTTCGGTCTAGGTTCTGTCGTATCTTTCCAATAATTTAATAGCGTGCAAGGTGGTTTCCACTTAGCCGTGACTTCTTGAAGTTCCATTTGTCCCTGAGACACAAAGAAAATCATACTCCAGTTAAACAGTTACTGAGTTGATGTATATTACATAAAACTTATAATTCTTACCCTAATTAGTAATGAATCAATGACTCTTATATCTTGCACATTAGCATAACGTTCAAATTCTTCTCTCAACTTCTTCTTACAATCTTCTGATGTCTTTGGAAGGTCATAATTATATTCTATAAAACAATAAATATATCAATTATTGGCCTACAATACGAAAACAGTATCATCTTGATTTTTCAATAAAATTTAAAATCACGCAATTCTCATACTGTCAACTGCTTATGTTGAATCATGAATAACAAAGAATTGCTGTATTTAATAAAAGAAGACCTTAATTCGTTAAAAATGTACTATTTTAGAAACAACTAGGTTAAGTAACGATAAATATAATTTGCACAATGATAATAATTGAGGTACATACGGATGAATGGAATTTGACGATACCATGCTTTATACAAAGTTATCACTCTCCTGCGAGCTTCGATAGGAGTCAGTGATAAAATTGGTTTCACTTGTTTCACAGTTGTTCTCACCGGAGCAGCCATATTTCACGATACTGTATAAGGACCGATAAGGACAGATGACATTACGAAGCTCCATCTGTAACTGAATAAATATTGTCATACTTAGAATGCATGCGGTTATTTTACATATGTAGAAGTAGCCGAACCCATTAATCTAGCATAGTGCAATCTTTGAGATTTTAAAGTAATAATTTTGTGACAGTATAATTTATTGTGATCAAGATGGTTGTCAGGCAATATCAGGAAGAATTGAACTATTTAGAAAAAATCGATGAAAACTCTTGGAGAATAAAGAAAGGCTTTCAACCTAATATGAAGGTACAGTTTATATTTCTGTATATCAGTTTCTCATGCTTCAGATTTGTTTTATTTATAGGTTGAAGGTGTTTTTTATGTGAATAAACCATTGGAAAAATTAATGTTCGATGAGTTGAAGAATGCATGCAGACCTGGAGCAGTTGGAGGTTTTCTCCCTGGTATGAAACAGATTGCTAATGTCGCTGCACTTCCTGGAATTGTCTGGAGATCTGTCGGTTTGCCTGATGTGCATTCCGGCTATGGCTTTGCTATTGGTAACATGGCAGCATTTGATATGAATGATCCAAAGTCTATAGTATCTCCTGGTGGAGTAGGATTTGATATAAATTGTGGAGTACGTCTCTTAAGGACTAATCTATTTGAAGAAGACGTGTTGCCAGTTAAGGTATTGCAATTTAACGCAATTCTGTATAGGAACAAGAGTAATTTGTGATTTCTTTTTAAGGAACAACTCGCACAGAGTATGTTTGACCATATTCCTGTTGGCGTCGGTTCAAAAGGAATCATACCTATGAACGCAAGAGATTTAGAAGAAGCTTTAGAGATGGGGATAGACTGGTCTCTTAGAGAAGGTATAGATGTATTGAAATATTATGTTTGCTGGAATTAACTGTTTGGAAATGTGATATAGGATACATTTGGGCAGAAGACAAGGAACATTGCGAAGAGTATGGGAGGATGCTTAATGCAGACTCTTCGAAAGTATCAATGAGAGCGAAAAAACGTGGCCTTCCACAGGTGAAAGATATAATTTTATTTTTAACCAGTGTATATTTTTATTGGCTACTGGTGGGAATAATTTTAAGACATAGTCCTACGAGCCAAACTAAGACTCGGTATAGAAGTAACAAAAAGTTCTTAATTTACTAAAAAAAAAATTACCTTATAGTTGGGAACCTTGGGTGCAGGCAATCACTATGCTGAAATACAAGTGGTAGATGAGATCTATGACAAATGGGCTGCAAGTAAAATGGGTATTGAGGAAAAGGGTCAAATTTGTGTGATGATTCATTCCGGTAGCAGGGGATTTGGTCATCAAGTCGCGACTGGTAAGATACTTAAAAAATAGACTGCGGATTTTATGCATTTAGAGAAAAACTGAATCTGTAACAAAATATAAACATTGCATCTGATATATAAAAATATTAAATATTTATTGTGCATAAAAATCCGCAGTCCATTAATAAATTAGGTATCATTACGTATTTTTATTAATCGCAGATGCACTTGTACAAATGGAGAAAGCGATGAAACGAGATAACATCGAGACGAACGACAGGCAGTTAGCTTGTGCTCATATTAATTCTAAAGAAGGTCAAGATTACTTAAAAGCGATGGCTGCTGCAGCAAACTTTGCGTG
Organism: Ceratina calcarata; assembly: GCF_001652005.2. NCBI lineage: Eukaryota > Metazoa > Arthropoda > Insecta > Hymenoptera > Apidae > Ceratina > Ceratina calcarata. The sequence continues at coordinate 64,200 of NW_017136637.1, read as the reverse complement.
GGTCAACAGGAGTTCTATGACATTTCTCAGTCGTCAGGCGTTCGCGAAACAGTTCAAGTTATCTCCCGACGATCTAGATATGCATGTTATATACGATGTCTCACATAATATCGCGAAGGAAGAAGAACACATGGTAGAAGGCAAACAAAAAAGACTTCTAGTTCACAGAAAGGTAAATATGAAATAAGTTATATAGGAAACAGTATATTAAAATCAAATATTTAATTTCATTCCAGGGATCTACCAGAGCGTTCCCGCCTCACCATCCTCTGATTCCTGTTGATTATCAATTAACAGGCCAACCAGTTTTAATCGGAGGCACTATGGGAACTTGTAGTTACGTTCTCACTGGAACCGAACAAGGCATGAAAGAAACATTCGGATCTACATGTCACGGAGCGGTAAGTTTATCAAATATTAATTTTATTTTTAGAGTGTTATAGAATAAATAAATCACATTTCTTTTTATATAGGGTCGAGCTCTGTCTAGAGCTAAATCGCGACGAAATTTGGATTACACAGACGTGTTGGAGAAGTTAGAACGGCAAGGAATATCCATTAGGGTAGCCTCGCCTAAATTAGTGATGGAAGAAGCTCCGGAATCTTATAAGAATGTGACGGATGTTGTAAATACGTGCCATGCCGTGGGAATATCCCGGAAATGTATAAAATTAAGACCGATCGCGGTTATCAAAGGATGAATAATTAAATGGATATTAATAATTATGATTGAAAATGTATCTATAGATTGTGTATCTATTAATTGTAACATGATATTTATTGCGAATGTATGAATTGAATTTTTATACATACTAGGCATTATTTGATTATTTTGTACACTATGTAAATTCAAACGGAAAAGTACTTTGTTCGGTTATAATAACAAACATGAAAATATGTTGAAGCGACTAAATACTTACTGTTTATAATTCTCACCAATTCTCGAGATGAGAGAGAGAGACAAGTAAAAATGCACAATGCCGGCCGTTTTAAAAATATTACATTAGCGCTTTATTAGATAAAAAATGTACAGTTACCTACGCTCGAAGTAAGAAAGCTATATTAGACTAATTCGTTCGACTTTACACGGGAATTAAATTCGCTGTGTTACGCAATAACGAATCCTCCAGTGACTAAATAAGGGAGGAATAGAAACGATAGACCGGAAGACAAAATTCTCTCGTGTGTAGATAATGGAAGCGAACCATCACCATAAATAGTAAACGTTTCTCTCTCACGCGCTCTCTATCTATATTTATAGTGTTTATCTACGTTGTGATTCGGGGTATATATAACAATGATCGTACGCTCTTCGTGAACTCTCAATAGGGAAGTAACGGAAAGGTCAGCCACTGGAGGAGTCGTTCACAGAAATACAAGACCGACCAGCGAGGAGAAAGAAGAGTACGTGGTCTGTTCTGCATTCCATATTGAGAATAATCGTAAAATTACGTTAAAATATAATAATTATCCTAGAGAACTTATGATTGGTGATAATCAGGAGACGGTTCAGCTACAGATTCGGTAGTAAACAACGGGTTTGGGAACTCTGGTGGATGTGGCAGTGGTCCAGCAGTCTTTGGCTGGCGACGGTACGCCATTAGCCAGCAGGATACGGCGATAGCTACGGCGACTAGTGCCAGGAGTGCTGTGATTACTAACGCTATCACAAAGCCGACCATAGATACGCATATGTCTTCCACTCTTTGAGCCGAAGCGACTGAAACGGAAAAAAGTTTCGTGTTAAACCTCCCCTTTCTTCCCTACAATCAAAAAATGAACGGAAATGAACGAGGGCTTACTTTCAGCCGGATCTGCTGTGAACCTCTCTTCTCTCCTCTCCAGAGTGAATATCAAATTCGACTGGATTGTAATTTCTTCTCGAAGTTGTCCTTCGTACCCGTCCGTGACACTTAGGGATGTGTCGTTTGACTCGGACGTCACGTCTCGGCGGCGACGACCGAACGCATTGTATCCTCGGCAATTCACCTAATCAATCAGTTATTCATTACTATCCTTTTTTTAAATAAAAAGTACATAATATCGCTGTACTAAGTACTAACGGGTTGGCAGCGTCCAAAGCAAACGCGGATGTTGCATTGGAATCGAATGTTATCGCTGCTTGGGAACTTAAATGCGTTGAAGCTGGCCATTAAAGTCTGCGTCTCGGGATTCTGTTCCCATTCTCCAAATATCGTCGGGTCTGTCGCGCAACCGTTTTCATCAGTTACAATGTACTCATTCTCCATGTTGTCTTCCATCGTCTTGGCCACGCAATTTCGAGCGAACCCGCCGTAGATTGCTAAATTAAAATGCAATGATCCAGAGATTAAATTAATCTTCAATTTGGAAGTCAGTTTGATACTTACTGGAAGGTTGAACTTCGACTTGCAACATCAAGTTATCTCCAATTTCGGCGGAATTGATCTCGTTCCCATTCTGAGTGACGATTTTCATTAAACATACTGGCGGTGGACCGGTGTTGGCGATAGTTCCAGCGGTAGTTAACATCGAAACGTTGAAGCCGAGGGTGACGTTCTGTTCTCCGGTTTGGTATATGCATTTTATGTGATAAGCTTGGGTCTTGTATGTCATCAGTTTCGGGTGTTTTTGTATGACAAGTACGAAGCTCGCTTGTCCCTGAAGATAACGTAATTTTAATGTATACAATTTGTAAATGATGAGTCAGAAGAAATTAATTGATATTGAGAGGTGGACTTACGTTCACGTGTATCAGTCCACAATTTCCAAACGCCACCTTGAATATTTCTGTCTTGTGCATTGTTTCTGCGGGAATGGAGACAACTCTTCTGCACTGTTCGTCCTTGCTGTGGCCTTTCACATAGAGAACACCGTCGAATTCTTGATCATGAAGATGTATCTCGACTTGCACCCCATCCGACAAACAACTGACTACCATCTCTGGTCTTGGGAAATCAGTGCGCCATCGGTTTCTGTCATCTATAAAAAAGCACATTCAATTAATTTATCAAACACTAGCTTTCCGCGTCGCGGCTTCGATCTATCGTATAGAAATATTATAAAATATTGAGAAATACATAAGAACAGCTCTCTGTGTAATAGCAAGATTCGTAACAAAAGCTCTTCAAGAACGTCTACTTACAACACTGAGTGTAAGCATTGCCAATATAGCCGTTAATGCAAATGCAAATTGCTTGATGACGAGTAACATTGCAGAGTGCATAGAGACCGCACAGTTGATTCCCGCAAGGATCCTCGCAAGTCTGGCTGGTCTTATCACAGTATCTATTGTCAGCACAGTCGTCGTCGTGCCTGCACTCGACTATATCCACTGTAAAATATATGCAATGTTAATTAAACAGAACAATTTTGTATCGTAAGACGATGAAAAATATTAAAACGAGAAGATTTTATCTTACCTAATCTACAATATCCATTAATGTCCAATCTGTATCCGTGCTGAGTCGGGCAGACGCAGCGACCGTATTCGTCAATGATCATGCCATTCTCCAAAGCACACACGCAGTAACCTTCCTCGTTGATAATCATACCGGACTGTTTGCGACACGGAACACAGACTTCTGTTTCATCCTTAGCCGACCCAGGCGGACAGATACAGTTTCCATATTCGTCAATAATTTCACCTTTCTCCACCGGACATACATTGGCTGTAACATAAAAGAATTCTTCCGTAAATTCTTTTCTACAAACAAGAAATAATAGAGGATATAAACAAATAGTACTGAACATACTTTTATCGCATCGAACGACCGCGTTTCCTCTGTATCCAGGAATACACTCGCAGATCATAGTCCTCACCGGAGACGTGTCAAGTACTTTGCAATCAGCATTTACTCCGCATGGTCCAATTTTCACGCAAGGGTTGATGCACTCCCCGTTGAAGCAGGCAGTTTGCGACGGACATTCGTTATCCGCCTTACATTTTTCTATTACTACAAAAAACAAATAGTAGGTGATGTAAGAAATCAGAAATACGAATTTCCATATTTTTCCATAGAATATACGAAGCATTAAGAATTATACAAATTAATAATGCTTACATTTAGTGCATCCAACTTTGGCGTCTCCGACGTAGCCAGGAGGACAAGCGCATTCTATTACATGATTGTACACGTTGCATTCCATATTTCCAGTGCAAGGGTTGATCGTGCACGGGTTTTCACAGCGATTGTTGACACAAGCCTTGTTCGTAGGGCAATCAGAATTGCTCTTACAACCGAGGAGAACGCAAGAGACCCTCGGATTGCCTCCATATCCCGGTGGGCACTCGCAGATAGCCTTGTGATTGATACCGTGACATTCGGCGCCTTTTCCGCAGGTGGAGAACGACGGCGAACACACTGGAACGCAGTTGTGCTGCACGCACGCGTGCGATCCGCTGCAGTCACCATCCGTGCGGCATCCGGCAACTGAAAATAGGAAATATGAGAAATCACATTGTAATTAATTTTCAAGGAAATCGTTTGTCAAAATATATTTACCTTTCGTGCACGCCAAGTCGGGGTTCCCATCGTATCCCAGAATGCAAGAGCAGATCGGTTTATGGTTGACGACGCTGCAGTCCGCGTTGGGACCACAGGCGCAAGGATTTCGGCACACAGCATTCACGCATGATCTCTCCGATGGACAATCGCTATCTCTGGTACACTCGACCTGTAGAATGGGCTTCGTGGGACGACAGGTACCGTTACCGCTGCTGACGTACCCGCTGGGACACACGCAGACCATCGTGCGAACCGGAGACGTTGGCAGGACTCTGCACTCCGATGGATCCGTGCACGGTTGCACCGCGGTGCAAGGGTTCTGGCATTTATTGTTAAAGCAAGCCAACAGATTCGGACAGTCGGTATCTTCCTTACACTCCGGCCTCTCTTCCGGTTTACAATTCACATAAGGATTGCCGGTATGACGCGGTGGGCAGCGACAGACAGGCAAATGGTTGAATACTCGGCATTCGGCTCGAGCCGAGCAAGGGTTGCTGTGCACGCATGGGTTCACGCATTGCATGTTGACGCAAGAGTGATCTCCAGGACAATCTCCGTTGCTGTAGCAGCCGATCACCCTGCAGCGGTCCAACGGATTCCCGTGGTAGCCCTTACGGCAACGACAGTCGCCTTTGTGGTTGTTAGGGAAGCACTCAGCATTCACGCCGCAAGTGTCGGAAACTAGGCAAGGATTCACACAGTTGTTGTTTATGCAGGTTTTGCCTAACGCGCACTCGCTGTCCCTTCTGCACTCGACGGAATAACAAGCGATGTCTGGATTGCCTTGGTAGCCCTCTTGGCAAGAACAGATGGGTTTGTGATTTCGCACGTAGCAAACGGCGTTCGAACCGCAGTTGCATGGGTTCCTGCATTGTCTATTAATGCAGGCTTCCGTGTCTCTGCATTCGTCGTTCGTCGTACAGGTTCCAATTGCTGTTATTTGGACTGCAGAAAAATATATTATTTTTGAATAAGGAGGACTTTTTTAAATTTATATAAAAATATTTGATTTGATGCATTATAAATTGCTTACTTGGTCTACAAACGCCGTCGACGTCAGTGGTCCAACCTTCGGGACACGTGCACGTCATCGTCCTCACAGGAACAGTGTCCAAAACATTGCACCGCGCGTTCTCCAAGCACGGTTTGATAACCGGGCAAGGGTCGATGCATCGGTTCTTGACACAAATTAATTTATCAGCGCAGTCGATGTCGATTCTGCACTCGGGCTCGTCGAACTCCGTCGTGGGACGATGCGTGCAGTAAGAATACGGGTTTCCGATGGGGATGTTCTCCGGGCAGCGACATGTGGCCACGTGATCCTGGACGTAGCAAATCGCGTTCTGAGCGCACGGTGAATCCTCGGCGCAAGGATTCACGCAGCGCCCGCTGCTGCAGGCCAGATTCCGCGGGCAATCATGATCAGCGCTGCACTCCACTCTCTCGCAGTGCACTTCCGGATTTCCTAAGTAACCCGGCCCGCAGCGACAAGTCGCACGATGGTTGTGACCGTAACATTCTGCGTTTATCGCGCACTTGTTCTCCAGGATGCATGGATTAACGCACTGGCCGTTGTAACACGTCGCTGCATTGTTACACTCGCTGTCCGATTCACAGTCCACTGGAATTAAAAAAAGAATATTATTACATATTCAACAAACTATTTCATTGTTAATTGTTCCGAATATTGATGGGAATCACTGTACGCAATACCTTAATTTCGTAGAATAAATAGTTTCTTCACAAAGAATTCATAAATTTTCGCTAATTATTGAATGCCTAAGAAAATCTCCCCTTTTTTAATTTTTTTAAAAGTTTTTCTTAAATAATTAAAAAAAACAGATGATAGACCCTTAATGAGAGATGGGACTTACATTTGAAGCAACCCAGTTGAGGATTTCCAGAGTATCCTGGCGGGCAAACGCAGGATGGATAATGATCCACGACGTTGCACTTAGCGTTCGGGCCACAGTTGCACGGATTGATGCACAAGTTGTTTACACATGCGGCATTACCCGCGCACTCGCTGTTGGACGTACATTCGGCTACGATCTGAGGTGGTATGCAGTTGATCCGTGGATCGCCGTCATAATTTGCAGGACATCTGCAAACTGGAGTATAGTTGTCCACGTAGCACAACGCGTTCCTGCCGCACGTTTCCCCGAGCACGCAAGGGTTCACGCAGAAGAAATTGAGACATTGTCGATCAGTAGGACATTCGCTGTTGGAATAGCATTCTGGACTGGGTGGTGGTCGCTCCGTGATAGAAACTAGAAATCATTTTATGATTAAAATCAATCAAGAATCAATCAGAAAGTCATTGAAAGCAATCATTATATTTGACGATTATAGGACGATTGGGGTTGATAATATTTAGTAAGATTAACAATATTTGTGTCAAAATTAGTAATTTTTTAATAAAAAATATGTACCTCGGGCACATTCGATGTAAGGATTGCCACTAAATTCGGATGGGCACTGACAGATTCCAGTATGAGACGAGGCCTTGCATTGAGCATTCAATCCACACTGGGTGGTGAGACAAGCCTCGATGCAAGTCCCGGACACGCACTTATCGGAATTGTTGCAATCCTGATCCTGATGACATTGTACGTCTTCGAACACGATCTTCTTACACAATCCATTCACGTCGGTGACAGTATTTGGTGGACAGCTGCAGATCATTGTACGAAGGGGTAGAGTGTTCAATACTTCGCATTCTTGGTCTCCGGTGCACATGGGCGAGGACAGGCAAGGGTCTTGGCATCTTCCATTGATGCAAGCCAAATTCGGTGGGCAATCACTGTCCGATTTGCACTCGGGTTCGACGGACACGCCTTGAACAAGAAGAGAACAATTCCAATTCACAAATTATCACCACGTGTTGTGTACATTTAGAAAAAAAATTTAGTAACAGAAAATATATAAAGTGTATAATGAAAATATAAATGCAGAATGCAAATTGTAATGATCAAGTGATAACAGAAAGCTGTTGAGAAAACATTATTATTTAGAATACGCATAATTGTTTGCGGAAATGATAATCAGAACAATCTTAAATTGATACTAAAATAGTCAATAAACTTTTAACAAATGAATTTTGATCATTTACCAGTGCACTCAATGTACGGATTTCCAGAGCTTCCCAGAGGACAGACACATTTGGGCTGATGTTCTCTGGCAATACAATTAGCACCGTCGCCGCAAGTATCATCGTCGCATACCGGCCTGCAAACTCTGTTCAATCTATCGCAAGCTTCATGATCAGCACAGTCCTCGTTGTAATGGCAGACAGTAGATATACAAGCAAAGCGTGGGTCGCCTTGAGTGCCTCGTGGGCAGACGCACTGGGCCCTGTGAGAAACTGCGATGCACTCCGCGCCTCGGCCGCAGGCGATGTCTCCAACAAGGCACGGTGTGATGCAGTTGTTGTTCTGACATGTCTTGTCATAAGGACAGTCGCTGTCCGATTTGCACTCAGGCTTGTAACACTGCACTTGAGGATCCCCGGCGAAGTTTGGCTGGCAATGACAAGTTGGATGATGATTGACGGTGATGCAGTCCGCGTTTAGGCCGCACTGAGTGCTAACGCATGGATTTTGACACAGTTGATTGATGCAGGCTTGATTGGTTGCGCAGTCTTGGTTCGTTGTGCACTCTGGGAAAGTGTCGGTGTCCCTGTAACAGTTGACGAACGGATCGCCGGCGGTACCGCGAGAGCAGTGACACTGACGATAATGATTCTCCACGGAGCAATCCGCGTTCGGTGCGCATGGATTAATGATGCACGGGTTGATACATTTCTCGTTCAGGCAAACCGTATTGGTAGCGCATTGCGAATCGGTTTTGCAGATCGCCTCGATTTGTTTGTCCACTGGAAATAATGAAAGAATATAGAGTTCCATGTTTGATACGCGATATTGACAAAATTCATAGGATATTATTCTATCAAATAGAGAATTCTATTCCTAATTGGAATTCTATCCTAAGAATAATGTAATTCTATTTTACCTGGAATGCAAGCAACAGTCGCGTCGCCTGCGTAATTCGGTAGACACTCGCAGACCATAGTTCTCATTGGCAAAGTATTCACGACGGAACACTTGGCACCAGCGATGCAGGGTTTTATCTCCACGCATGGATCTTTGCAAACTCCATTGAAACAGCCCAGTTTACTCGGACAGTCACCGTCAACCCTGCACTGCGGCTGCAAGTCAATCGGTTCTGCAAAAAATAATCAATTTTTAAATAAATTCTGTTCATCATATTCCTGATAATAAACTGGATTAATAATAATTACCCATTAGACACGAGGTGTACGGATCACCCGTGTAACCCGGTGGACATCGGCAGCTTGCGCGATGATTGATCACTGAACACTGCGCTGCGGGTGGACAGTTGCAAGGATTCACGCATCTCGAATCACGACACGCCAACGAAGTTGGACAGTCATTGTCGCTAGTGCATTCTGGCCTCTCGCATCCTTGATATGGATTTCCTAGGTAACCATCCAGACAGTAACACCTTGGCCTATGGAAGCCGTCGGATCTGCATAGTGCGTTGACGCCGCACTGCGTAACGGAACAAGCGTCCACGCACTCGTTGTTTATACAGGACTGCGTCAACGGACACTCACTATCCCCTCGGCAACCAACTACAAAATAAAATAATAATTATATGTTGATTACGATAAGATGAAGAGATAGATTTGCGGATATTATGAAAATTGTAAACACTATGCATTTGTAATAATTTGAATAATTTAAAATAGGAACGTACTTGCGCCACAGTATTGATGAGGACTGCCGGTGAAGCCTTCGTTGCAAACGCATACAGCTCGGTGGAGTTGCACGTGGCAGCGGCTGTTGTAGCCACACGAATCGAGAGTGCAAGGGTCGATGCATTTCTGGTTGTAACAAGTCTTATCGTTCGGGCATTCCGAATTTTGAATACACTCCGGAACTGGTTCTGTAATATACGTAATAAAACAAAAATTATAGATTTTTGATTTCTATCTAGAAGAATCACCATGGCATTTCGAATAATTACCTTCAACAGTTGGAATCATGCACTGTATTCGAGCATTTCCAGTGAATCCAGGCGGACACGAGCAGACGGGCTTGTGGTTCACGGTCTGACAAAGCGAGTTGACTCCGCAAGCGCCGATGCAAGGGTCTTTGCACCTTTGCGCGAAGCAAGCTCTGTCTCGAGGACAATCGGAATTGATAACGCATTCCGGGTAAATACACACCGCGACACCGTTTCTGACTCTGCACTCGCCGTTATAAGTGCACGGAGATGGATTGCAGGGGTCAATTTCTATAAAAGGATTAGTCAAAAGGATGTTAAATGTGTACTAAAAATAATCTGCTGGACATAAATAAGGAGTATTTCAATTACCAATTTTCGTGTAACATTCCTCGAATGGATTTCCAATTAACGGGGTCGGGCAGCTGCATAGCGGACTATGATTGATCGCTTTGCAAACAGCCTTGATACCGCACACGTTTTGCGAACAGGGGTTGATGCATTTATTATTGATGCACGCCTTGTCTCCGGGACAGTCCGAACTGATTACGCACTCTGGATGACAACCTGTGATGCTCGAGGGTATTCCTTGAAGACCGGGTAGGCACTTGCAGACGGCTGTGTCGCCCACCTTATCGCAGATCGTATTCGGTCCGCATGGAGATGGCGAACAAGGATCCGTTTCTTTGGGACCTAATATAATTTCAAAGTAAAACGGAATAAAATCAAATTGGATAATAATAATTACTAGAAATAAAATGAATGAGATTCCAAATGCTTATTGAAAAAAATGAAGTTCTATTACTAGTTTATATCTAAAATTATGAAGTACCTTCGGCAACGGCTTGACAAATTGTGAACGCGTCTCCAATGGTAGGTGCTGGGCAAGAGCAGATGGGAATGTGATTGGACACGGTGCAGATTGCTCCCACGCCGCAAGTACCAGGACAAGGATCCTGGCACTTGGTCCTGATGCAAGCCTGAGACTTCGGACACTCGGTGTTCACCAAACACTCCGGTTGACAACCTTCGTATGGATTTCCTCTGAAGTCCGGCAGACACTCACAGTACGCGGTGTTATACCTCTCTCTACAATAGGCATTGACTCCGCAAGGTGAAGGACTGCACGGTCTCGACGGCACTGGTCGCGGCTCGGGTGCTAAAATAAAATCGAAATTTTTAAGATTAGTTTCACATTTAGATATGAAACGAGTGGTTAATTTACAAGAAGTTGCGTGATGAAAAGTTAATTTACAAAAATAGAGAACTCGAAGAAAGATGAAATCGAGAAATGAAGAAGATAAGAGAATGGAGAACGTGTATGAACAAAATCTAAATTATGTATCAAGTGCTACTTTCAGGTATATGATAATATACATGCAATGTTTCTCTGTATCGTACAGTCTCTATATACAGTATGTACAAAGTAACTAAAACAGAAAATACGATGAAACTTGAACAATTCCGATGAAGTGAAGAGAAACTCGCGAATTAAATCTCTCGCCCGGTTTGCATTCGATTATTCGCATTGGGGATTTGGATGTCTTACTCTTGGCCACGGAACAAACAGTGAATGGGTCCCCGGTGTATCCCTCGGGACACGCGCAACGGATGTAATGCAGGGTGACTTGGCAGAGCGCATTAGCGCCGCAGAGTCCGGAACAGGGATCGGTACACTTCTGCTTAACGCAGGCTCGATTTCCGGGGCACTCGCTGTTCACAAGGCATTCGGGTCTACAGTTGGGAGGCGAGCCTACGAACTCGGGCATACAGGCACAGGAGGCTTTATTATCTGACGACACTGTGCATTGGGAGTTCGGTCCACATGGCGAGGGTTTGCACGGGTCCTGGCTGGGTTCTTCGTATTGCGGTTCTGTTCGTTGACAAAGATGTTTGGTTGCTTGGTTAACAATTTTTCACAGACATTCGATGCTTTCAGGGATGACAGTTTCTTATAATAAAAAATCTAATCCATCCCATAAATTCACGTCATTCAAATATGCTTCGTCGATTTGGAGAACAAATTATTTTTTAAGTGGACTGTATCGATTTAAATTGGACTTCTGGGCTACTTACTCATGGGGAAACAGCTGACGAACGGATCACCGGAATACTGAACGGGGCAACTGCAAATAGGGTTGTGATTTCGCACGGTGCACAGTGCACCCTGACCGCAAGCGTTCTCGCAGGGGTTTTGGCAACGCTCGTTCACGCAAGCTCTGCTCTGCTCGCAGTCAGAGTTGACCAGACACTCGGGTCTGCAGCTGGGTGGAGTTCCGAAGTATCCAGGGAGGCAGGAGCAGGACGCTTGTTCGCCGAACTCGCGGCAAATGCTGTTGGGTCCGCAAGGCGAGGGTTCGCACGGTTTCACGCGTTCTATCAGGGTACAATAAATTAATAATTAACAGTCCTTCGATTCTTGATTCTTAATCCTTTGCTGCATAATTATTTTTCCCTTTGACTCTCTGACAACTTTGGTATTATTAATCTTTTGCGCTCCAAATAATTAATAGCAGAGGAGTGCAATAAATTAATAATATTGTCATTCCAGAGGTAATTTTAAGGAGTTCTATCGATAATAAAATTCGATATACTACTCGGTAAAGATTTTAAAAAGACGTAGTTACATTTTCAAAGACTAATGGTCCCTAAAAAAAAGTTATTAAAAATATTATTACATATTTCATGAGAAACAGGACTTTCGTTGTTGTATCCACAAAAAAAATTAGTCCGTTTTGAAATACGTCCGAATATTAATGAGTTCTGCATGTACATAAAAATTAAATTTTTAATTGCTCTTTACATAGGCAGCCTCAGTCTTTAAAAATTCAACCACGTGTTTCTAAAAGCTTTATACCAAATTTGAACTAAATTTAATTCTATTATCGATAGAACTGTCTTGAGAATTTTAAGATGAAGTAGTAGAGTGACCTAAGAATGCAGAGGGTTAATTAAGGGGTAGTTACACTCACTTTGAACGGGTCTACAGAGGGCGAACGGATCTCCTTCAAAGTCTCGCACACAACTGCACGTGGGAATATGGTTCACGACAACGCACTCAGCGTTCTGGCCACAGATTCCTACGCACGGATCCACGCATTTATTGTTGGAGCAAGCTCTGTTGTAATTGCAATCAGAATTCTGAACACATTCTGGTCTGCAGCCTTGATAAGGATCACCACGGTAATCGTTCATGCAACTGCATACACCGTCTCCGGTGCAGAGAGCATTGGGTCCACAGGGTGACGGGTTGCACGGGTCTGAGGATGCTGGGAGTACCGCTGCATTTCACATCAATAAAATTAATCAATAGTGAGACGGGTTCGGTTTAAAATCAATTAAATTCGGTTCAGTTTAAATTATCCTATCAGTGTTCTTACACGTGGGCATGAAACGGCAATTGGTGAACGGGTCTCCGGTATAGTCTCTGGGGCAAGTGCACGCAGGCGTGTGATTGATAACAGTGCACAGGGCATTTGTTCCACAAGAACCAGGGCACGGGTCTCTGCACTTCTCTCTGACGCAAGCCTTGTCACTGGTGCAGTCCGAGTTAATGGTACACTCCGGTCTACAATTGGGTGCCGAGCCTACGTAATTTGGTAAGCAGGAGCAGGATGGAACACCTCCTGAATATTGGCATTGCGAGAACGGGCCGCAGGGCGACGGAACGCAGGGGTTCACGGGTACAAGAGGACCAGTTGCTAAAACAGGGTCGCAAGGTGAACGACGACATTTCCAGAGATACAGTTTCCCTTCGGTATCTTTCTGTATGGTGAACTTACTGGTAACGTCAAAGCATTTTACGAATGGATCTCCCGTCTGATCGACGCCGCAGCTACAAATGGGGCTGTGATGGAAAGTCTCACACCTCGCGTCGATTCCGCAGACACCGGGGCAAGGGTCAATACATTTCTGATTCACGCAAGCCCTATTACTGGGGCACTCCGAGCTCACTACGCACTCTGGTCTACATCTGGGCGGAGTGCCTTTAAAATCGGGCAAACAGGAGCAACTGGCTTGACCGTTCAAGTTGCGGCACTGGCTGTTGGGTCCGCAGGGTGATGGTTCGCATGGGTTGGAGCTTGGTACAGCTATCGAAGCATCTTACTGTTAGACCATCTCAAGATTCAGGAATTTTATACTTTTTCGGGAAACTTACGAGGCTCCTGTTGAAGTAGTAGATTGCAATATCTAAACGGATCGCCGGTGTAACCTGAACTGCAACTGCATGCCGGGATGTGATTGACCACCTGGCACTCGGCATTGAAGCCGCAGGTGCCGGGACAGGGATCCTGACACTTGTTCCTTATGCAAGCTCGGTTAAACGGACAATCGGAATTGATAAGACATTCTGGTCTACAATTTTCGTATGGGTTGCCGTAGAAATCGGGTAAACAGGTGCATTGGGCAGAGCCGTAAGACTCGCGGCAAACGGCGTTTGGACCGCAGGGGGACGGCTGACACGGGTTTGTTTTTTCTGGAATATCTTCAACTGCAAGGCACACAACAAATTAAACTAATGCCTTACGAACCTGTGAGAAATGATTGGTAGAGGGTGTCGTCTTACTTGGTTGGGGTGTGCATTGTACGAACGGGTTTCCTGTGAATGAATTAACGCAAGTGCACATGGGGGTGTGGCTTATCGTCCTGCATTCAGTGTTCCTGCCGCAGGAACCGGGGCACGGGTCTCTGCATCTCTGATTGATGCAAGCTTGGCTCGTCGGGCATTCGGTGTTGCTCACGCACTCGGGTTTGCAGTTTGGCGGGGTGCCCGTGAATTCAGGCAGACAGGAACAAGAGGGTGCGCCGTTGATCACGCGGCATTGGGCATTCGGGCCGCAGGGTGATGGTTGGCAGGGGTTTACCGGGACTTCTGGCTCTTTTGCTGTAAAGGGAATTTTCATGCTCGAAAAAAATTGTTCTTCAGAAACGGAACGGCAACCAGGGATAAATTCGTCTTACTTTGTGGGACGCATTGAACGAATGGGTCCCCGGTGTACTGCTCGAAGCAGCTGCACACGGGATTGTGATTGATCACGGAACACTGCGCGGACAATCCGCAAGCACCGAGGCAAGGGTCTATGCATTTCTGATTGCTGCAAGCTCGGTTGCGAGGACAATCAGAGCTGACTATGCACTCTGGTCTACAGGACGGTGGTACACCCTTGAATCCAGTCACGCAGCTGCATACGGCTTGACCATTGGAGGATCGGCAGTGGCTGTTCGGACCGCACGGCGATGGATTGCACGGGTCGGTTGTACTCGTTTCTGCAATATTCAAATTATATTACACGTCACTATATGAAGAAGTAAATATTATAGTAGTGTAAGTCACTTTTTGGAATTGGGAGGTACCGGAAATGCATATTAGCATTTGGAATGCAAGGCATAGGTTGACTGGAAAATGACTTACACTACTAAAGCTTTTGTACATCATTTGGACAAACAAATGCCTCGTCTTTATTTAACAGTAATATTGCGATTTATGGTTATTAAAAAGTGATTAAAGAACAAACCTTGGAATGGGCTACACGAAACGAAAGCATTGCCTGTCGTATCTCTCGGACAGCTGCACATAGGTAGATGATTGATTACATTGCACTCAGCGCTCAGTCCGCAAGTTCCCACGCATGGATTTCTGCATTTGTGCAGTATGCAAGCTTCGTTCCGAGGACAGTCCGTGTTTATAACGCACTCGGGACGACAAATGGTGTACGGGTCTCCCAAGTAACCGGGTATACAACTACAGGCACCGTTATCGCACTGCGCGTTTGGTCCGCAGGGTGATGGGTTGCACGGATCCGATGGAGATTCCATGACTGGAATGAAATATTTAATGTAATCCAAGTAATATAGGGTGACTCATTAAAATAGTTGAACACTATGTAAAACAGGATATTTTAGAAAGAAGTTTTATTCGAAATTCTCTTACTGGATGGTGGAGGGTTTGGTGAGCAACTGGTGAAAGGATCACCGGTGTATCCTTCCGGACAGGTGCAAGCTGGCGTGTGGTTGACGATCGTGCAACGGGCGTTCAAGCCGCAGGACCCTGGGCAAGGATCTCTGCACTTCTCTCGAATGCAAGCTCTGTTCGCTGTGCAATCTGAATTTATCGAACACTCCGGTCGACAATTAGGTGGCATTCCGATGTAGTTGTTTATGCATGTGCACACTGGGGTGTCACCAATCGCTTTGCACATCGCGTTCGGTCCACAGGGAGACGGAACGCATGGGTCTTTCGGGTACTGATCTTC
This sequence comes from Ceratina calcarata, assembly GCF_001652005.2. Lineage (NCBI taxonomy): Eukaryota > Metazoa > Arthropoda > Insecta > Hymenoptera > Apidae > Ceratina > Ceratina calcarata. Next base: position 48,431 of record NW_017136637.1, on the reverse strand, counting down.
CGGTTTCGGTGCTACGAAGTAAAATATTTAAAACCTGTTCTCGGCGAAAAATCTTGTTTTTTTTTTTTTTTAACTTACTTGGTAAAGCGAAGCAGTAAACGAATGGATCTCCTGTTAAATCCTGTCCGCAGCTGCAAATGGGGCTGTGATGAACGACCTTACATCGAGCGTTGCGACCACAGGTGCCTGGGCAAGGATCTCTACACTTCTGGTTGACGCAAGCCAAATTCGAATTGCATTCCGAGTTGACTACGCATTCAGGCCTGCAGTTTGGAGGAGTTCCTACGTATTGAGGTAAACAGGAGCATACTGCTTGACCATTCACGTTCTGGCATTGGCTGTTTGGACCGCAGGGGGACGGTTGGCACACGTCCCTGTCTTTTTCTTCAACTACAATGTTACTCTTATTAATTTCCGTTTTAAATAAATTTTGTTCCATCGCAATTCGAATTACTCACGTGTCGGAATTTTGTACGCGCAGTTTACGTAAGGATCACCGGTGTATTGAGGTATACAAGTGCACACAGGTAGATTGTTCACCACCTGACAATTGGTGTTCGCACCGCAGGAACCGGGACAAGGATTCTGGCATTTCGATCTAATGCAAGCCAGATGAGAAGGACAGTCTGTCGATCGAGTGCATTCCGGTCGGCATCCTTCATATGGATTGCCGATGTACTCGAGTAGGCAGGTGCAGGAGCTGAGGCCATTCTGCTCTCGGCAAATGGCATTAGCTCCGCACGGTGACGGCTGACAAGGCCGGACTGGAGTCATCGTCGTCGCTAAAACGAAAAACGAACATATAAATTCCATTCATCTCGTCTGACTAGAGAATTTCGTGAACGGATCACCGAGACGCTTACGTTGCCTGAGAATGCATTGAACGAAAGGATCTCCCGTGTAGTCCTTCGCGCAAGTGCACGCGGGGACGTGATTCACGACACGGCACTCGGCGTTCGATCCGCAGGAACCAGGACAAGGGTCTCTGCATTTCCGGTTGATGCACGCTAATTGACTGCCACACTCGCTGTTGCTGACGCACTCAGGTCTACAATTTGGAGGAGCTCCAATGAACTCCGGCCTGCACGTACACGATGGAGAATCGTTGATCACTTGACAGAACGAATTAGGACCGCAGGGTGATGGTTCACATGGGTTCGTCGGTTGCACGGGTTCCTCGGCTTTAGAAAGAGTCGATTATATATCAAATAGAGTCAAATAAATTATAATTAACACTAGAAATACCGATATATTTTTTGTATAGATACTTTTTATTTAAAAATATGTCTTTTTAATCCATTTTGGTAGTTCTAGTGTTAAATTAAAGAAGGTGTAAAAACACCTACGTCTCGGGAAACAGCGCACGAAAGGATCGCCGGTGAATACTGGTGGACAACTGCAAATGGGATTGTGATTGACCACTTGACATCTGGCTGACACTCCGCAAGACCCTGGACACGGATCCCTACACTTCAGATTGACACAGGCCTCGTTCAAAGGACAGTCGCTGTTGACTAGACACTCTGGTCGACAGGCAGGAGGGCTCCCGATATAATCGGAGGCACAGGAGCAGACAGCTTGCCCGCCGATGTTTTGACACCTACTATTCGGACCACAGGGTGACGGATTGCAGGGTTCTGCTACTATTGGGTCTGAAAACGAAACGATTTTCTTTATTCTCCGAAGGGGCCTTAGAGCTGGTATAGTCGAGGGGACGATAGAACAATTCTCGTAAAACAGCGGGATTCCTGTCGTTTACACCTTTAATAAAAGAAGTCGTGATGACGTGCTGTAAATCTATTAGTATACCGATATACTTTTCAGCTTGTCAGTGGGATAGTTGGTAGAAGAGATATACCGAGATCGTAAAAGTCGCCCATTGTAAAAAGCTTATAGGATTGGGCACTAAGTAAATTTACTTAGTCGGCCCTTACCCGCCTCAGAACCAAATCCTACCTGAAATTAGTGTTTTGACAGGTAAGCTGCAGTAATTTTTATGACAGGCCGAATTTTACGACCGCACTAAATCTCTTCCACCGGCTACATTTTTCTATCTGGTAAAAACGGAACTGAGCGGATGATCGCAACAGATAACTGTTTTGACAGGCTGAATTTTACGACCTCACTAATGTTCTTTTACAGAATTTACTTGGACTCCCAAATTAGAATAATTCTCAATGTTATAATCACTATTTTACAGAATGGGATTTTGTATTTGGAACTCCAAATATAATTAAATAGATGGAAAATACAGCAGTACTTTACTGAGTTTATAGCGTGTCATCTCAACTTTTTTTGTTAAAGGTGCGAGGGACATCAACCCCACAGCTTTACACGAATTTCGATATTTTCTCCTCGACTATATTTCAACTTTCTCTCTGTCATTAATCGTATTATTTTCCGTATTATTTATGACTCGATCTGTCAAAACATGTAATGTATCATTACTTGCATTATTATTCGTATTATTTATGATTGGATCTGACAAAGCGTGTAATGTATCATTACTTGTATTATTTACGACTGAGTTTAATAAAATATTTAGTAGATTTACCCATAACCGGATAACACGCGGTGAATGCGTTTCCGGACATGCCATCGGGACAGTTGCACATAGGTGTGTGATTTATGACCACGCACTCAGCGTTCTGACCGCAAACACCAGTGCAAGGGTCGAAACACCTGTTGCGGTTACAGGCCCTATCCAAAGGACAATCTGGATTCTGAACGCATTCTGGTCGACAGCCATAGTATGGATCTCCTCGGTAGTCCGGTATACAAGTGCAAGTACCATCGCGACAAACCGCATTGGAACCGCACGGTGAAGGATTGCAAGCGTCTTGGGGAACCGGTGGTGAAGCTGCCAGAAACAATCCGAACAATATTTATGATCTCTGCTCCTCGCAAATTATTTTACACCCAACGAGAGGTGAAAAGAAAGATTTTCACAATAGAATTCGAGCTTACGAGGAGATTCCAAGAAGCAATTGACAAACGGATCGCCAGTGTAACCCTGAGGACAAATGCATACTGCCATGTGGTTCACTACTAAGCACTGAGCTCCCGTGCCACATGAACCTGGACAAGGGTCTGTACACTTCTGCCGGAGACAAGCTCTGTTACTGGCGCATTCCGAATCTATAGTACATTCTGGTCGACAGTTCGGCGGTGATCCTATGTAATTGTCCATGCAAGAACAGCTGGGAGTTTCCGTAAGAACGCGGCATATAGAGAACGGGCCACAGGGTGAAGGTACACATGGGTTCACTGGTTCGGCTGGAACTGCAGAAACATCATTCACTTAGAACTGTCTTCCAATCACGAATATAAATATATCGTAAATACCCAGATAAACTTTTATGATCATCAGGATCATATCAGGATTATATCACTCAGGATTTGATGTTTTATTGAAATACGAGAAAAATATTGGACATTCTATTTAAAAAAAATGAACTGACTCTCATATCTCGATAAAAAAATAAAAGCTATAAATTGACTATTTGGATATTCTTGATTAAATCCTGTAGTCACTTACTAGGAACTCGGAAACATCTAACGAACGGATCGCCGGTATGTCCTGAATTGCAACTACAAATCGGGCTGTGATTGATCGTCTCGCATCTCGCGTTGATGCCACAGACTCCGGGGCAAGGGTCCACGCATTTGCGGTTCTTGCACGCGCGATTCGTGGCACAGTCCGAGCTGGCTATACACTCTGCCCGGCAGATCGGTGGGCTACCCAAGAACGTAGGCAGACACGAACAAATAGCTTGCCCATTGGACTCCCGACATTGACTGTTCAAGCCACATGGAGACGGATTGCACGGATCTGCTGGTTTCGCTGTCAAGGATATTCACGTTAAAAAATACTGTTTTTCAATCGATGTAATTTGCAAATGATTTGATCCACTCACGCAGTTCTTGAACGACGTTGCACTGTCCGAACGGATCTCCGGTGTATCCGAATTGACAAGTGCACATCGGTGCGTGATTGATGACTTGGCAGACAGCGTTAAAACCGCAGAACCCTGGACAAGGGTTCTGACATTTGGACCTGATGCAAGCCTGATCGGCTGTACAGTCAGAATTGATGATGCATTCCGGTCGGCAACCTTCGTAAGGATTGCCAATGTAATCCGGAAGACAAGTGCAAGAAGCTGCGCCGTTTAATTCGTTGCACCTAGCGTTCGAACCACAAGGGGATGGAATGCATGGGGTTGGTTGCTCCACGTCTTCCGTCATAACTTCTGGTCTTGCAAAACATTGGACGAACGGGTCGCCAACGAAGCCGTAAGAACAAACGCACATAGGTGTATGACTGACCACTCGGCACTCGGAATTTGCACCGCAAGAACCAGGGCATGGATCACGACATTTTTGATTTATGCAAGCTAAGTTAGTGGCGCACTCGCTATTGCTGACGCACTCTGGTTTACAGTTCGGTGGGGAACCGAGGAATTCGGGTAGACAGGAACATGATGGAGAATTGTTTATCACTTGGCAGCGACTGTTCGGGCCGCAAGGAGACGGCAAGCATGAGTTCGTTACCTGAGGTTCTTCAGCTATTTGGAATAAAATAAATAACTTAGCTTAAACAGAAAAGTCAATTTCGATGAGCAGACTGCGGATTTTTATGCTAAATAAAACATTTGTAATGTTCATTTCGAAAATGATTTTCTATAATTTTATGTTATCTTAAAATTATAGAAAAATAAGCCAGTGAGTAAAAATTGTGACACGACCAGAAATCAGGATATTTACTTTATATGTACTTTCGTGTTTTCTGCAATCGCAGTTTTCCTACATATTTATAAAATCTGCAGTCTGTTAATAAGTAACGTTTGATTACTCACGTCTCCTGACACACGTAGTGAAGGGATCGCCAGTTAGGTCGGACGGGCAGCTACAGATTGGATTGTGATTAACGACCACGCATTCTGCTCTGATTCCGCAAGTTCCTGGACAGGGATCCACGCATTTCTGATTGTTACAAGCCATATTCGAAGGACAGTCCGAGCTAAGAATACATTCGGGACGGCAATTCGGTGGCATGTCCAAGTAACCAGGGATGCAAGAGCAGACAGCTTGATCGTTTATCTTCCTGCACTGACTATTTGGTCCGCAGGGTGACGGGTTGCACGGGTCTTTGGGCGTTTGTACTATTCACGGATCAAAATGATTAATTAAATCTCCTAATTATTCTCACATAAATAAACCATTTACTTGGTATGTACCTTGAACGGTAGAGCAAATTACGAATGCGTTTCCTGAAGTTCCGGGCGGGCAGGTACAAATCGGGATATGATTCACGATGGAGCACAAGGCGTTCTGGCCACAAGTACCAGCGCACGGGTCGTTACACTTGTTCCTGATACAAGCGCGATCTCTGGGGCAATCCATATTGAGAACGCATTCTGGACGGCAGCCCTGATAAGGGTCTCCCTGATACTCTGGCAAACAGGTGCAAACTCCGCCGAGACACTGAGTGTTCGCGCCACAATTTGCACAAGAATCCACAGGTCTATCCATTTCTATCACTTTAATAAAAAGAACGTTAAATGAGAATGAACATAGAAAGTGCCAATTGTGCGTTAACGCAATGTTTTACTCCCAATTATTTTTCAGTATATTAATATCCAAAAAATTACGAAATTTTCGTCAAAAATTGCCACGTAGGACGATGACTTTTATTTTAAATATATTTCAAAAAATTGGGAGCTTGTCTTCAATAATTAAATATAGAAGCTTAATTCGTGGAATAAATTTCTACCTGGAGCGGGCGAGCATCTAGTGAAAGGATCTCCAGAAAATCCTTCGGGGCACGTGCAAATAGGCGTGTGATTTATCACAGAACACTGGGCGCCTACACCGCAAACTCCTTCGCAAGGGTAACGACACTTCCTCTGAATGCAAGCTTGATTACTAGGACATTCTGAATTTCGTACACACTCTGGCCTGCAATTCGGCGGTGTTCCCATGTAATCTGACGAACAGGCACATGATGCTTGACCGTTTATATCGCGACATTCGGAATAGGGCCCACAGGGAGATGGTACGCAGGGGTTTACGTATGATGGCACGTTAGGTGAAGGTTTATCCACTAGAATAAATTGTTGAAAATCAGAAACCACTGTTTCCTACAAATTCATTTAGAAATCAGGAATTTCGACTTACTTATCAAGTCGAAACATGCAACGAGTGGGTCACCAGTGAAACCGGGTTGGCAAGCGCATATAGCATTATGATTGATCGTTTCGCATCTCGTGTTCGAGCCACACGATCCGGGGCAAGGGTTGCTGCATTTCTGATTGATACAAGCCAGATTCGGGGCACACTCGGCGCTGCCCGTGCATTCGGGTCTACAATACGGTGGGCTGCCGATCAAATCGGGTAGACAAGAGCAAACCGATTGGCCATTGATCGCTCTGCATTGACTGTTGGGCCCGCAGGGGGATGGATTACAGGGGCGACTTATCGCTTGATCAACTTCTGCAAGGGAATGATTAATAATGACACTTTTTAAGAGAATTCGATAATGAAATATAGTAAAGGGTAGATTGTTTCCTTGCGTGCAATGTACCTGGCATGGGTGAACAGAGAACGAACGCGTTTCCGGTGAACCTAGGATAGCATTCGCACACCGGTAAATGATTTACAACGTGACATTCTGCGTTGCGACCACAGGTTCCAGGGCAAGGGTCTCTGCATTTGTTATTCATGCAAGCTTGATTGGCGGGGCAATCGGAATTCAGAAGACATTCCGGTCGACATCCTTCGTACGGGTTTCCAATATAATTAGAAATGCAGGTGCACGATCCTGCACCGTTCAGTTCTTTGCAAACGGCGTTCGAGCCGCAAGGGGATGGATTGCACGGGTCGACGGACATAGGAATAACTGTCGCTGGAACATTAGATATCATTAAAGCTTGCACTGTCAGGGAGTTAGGGTCTTCTTTAGAAAATTATGCTTACGTTCTTTGAAAACGCATTGGGTGAAGGGATCACCCGTGTAACCGTTCAGACATGTGCACATAGGGGTGTGACTGACAACGTAACAGTTGGCACCGGCTCCGCAAGATCCTGTGCACGGGTCTCTACACTTCTGATTGATGCAGGCCAATTGAGTAGGGCACTCGCTGTTGCTGACGCATTCTGGGCGACAGTTGGGAGGACTGCTAGAAAAGCCGGGTAAACAGGAGCACGAGGGAGAGTCGTTGATCACTTGACACTGAGAATTCGGGCCGCAGGGTGATGGTTGGCAAGGGTCTACTACTGGTTCTTCCACTAGAATGTAAAAATGGATATCTCAATTTATCGTCATCTTCCATTTGATTTCAATTCACGGTTCATTAGGGACGTTGACTCGCAATTCCAAGAATCCTTACAGAAAGGTATGCACTGGATAAACGGATCGCCGGTGTAACGGACGGGACAGCTGCAGATGGGATTATGATTGACGACATTGCACTTGGCTCCGATTCCGCAGGTTCCTGGACAAGGGTTCATACACCTCTGATTGGAACAGGCCTCGTTCTGCGGACAGTCTGTGCTCACTACGCACTCGGGTCTACAGGTGGGCGGGCTTCCTAAAAATCCACGGATGCAAGAGCACACAGCCTGACCGTTTACTACTCTGCACTCGCTATTGGATCCGCAGGGTGTCGGGCTACACGGGTTGGTGGGTGTCATATCTAGTGGACATAAAAATTATTAGAGGTGTGCAAAAAACCGGAAATCTCGAATCGGACCAGGACATCAATTTTCTCTATATGTTCGGGTTCTCGCACGGTTTTAAAAATCATTACTAAAAATTTCAGGGAAGTGCATGCATCGTTGCAAATAACATTTAATATCTGAAGATCATAGAAATGAGGGATTCGTGGAGAACCCATAATGGTACTTGGCTACCTTGCAGAGGGTTACATTGACTGAACGCGTTTCCAGTCATGTTTCCAGGGCAGCTGCACATGGGCACGTGATTGATAACCAGACAGTTAGCATTTACGCCACAGGTTCCAGGGCAGGGATCCATGCACTTGTTACGCAAGCAGGCCCTGTCTCGGGGACAATCCGCGTTTAGAACGCATTCAGGTCGACATCCTAGGTACGGGTTTCCTTGGAACTCGGACAGGCACGTGCAAACACCGTTTATGCACTCGGCATTGGGACCACAGGGTGACGGGGTACATTCGTCCTCCACCGGAGCCGCTGCAAAGTCAAACGAGTTCAGAAAAACAGGCTACAGTCGATCTTCCATTCAAGGACGAAGGGTTCTTACGTGTGGCTGGCAATAATTGGCACGAGGTGAACGGGTTTCCTGTGAAACCTTCGGGGCAATTGCACACGGGAATGTGATTAACCACGGCGCAGGTCGCGCCGGAACCGCAGGAGCCTGGGCAAGGGTCTCTGCATTTCATTGTGATGCAGGCCATGTCGCTCTGGCACTCGGAATTGATCGTACACTCGGGTCTACAGTTCGGAGGCTGGCCTGTATAGCCTTCCAAGCAGCTACAAGCAGCGGAATCACGTATGTTCCTGCATTGGGCGAAGCTACCGCAAGGAGATGGCACGCAAGGGTCTTTTTCCGTTGGACCGGGGGTCACAGCTAAAATTAATAATCTGTGCTCCTTAACTGCACGAGGAAGGAATCTCTACAAAAATTCGGAATGGATCGTCATGGTATTACGTGGTATCTGTGAGCAAATGGTGAAAGGATCTCCGCTGTATCCGGGCATGCAACTGCATATGGGGCTGTGGTTCACGACTACACATTTGGTGTTCAGGCCGCAGGGGCTCGGGCACGGGTTCACGCATTTGTAGTCTTTGCACGCAAGCTGGGTGGGGCACTCGGAGCTGGATACGCACTCGGGTCGACATCCAGGAGGTGTGCCTACGTACGTCGGGAGACACGAGCACACGGCTTGCCCGGATATCTCTTTGCATTGACTGTTCGGGCCGCAGGGTGACGGGCTACATACGTTCTCTTTACTGGGAACTATTACTGGGTAAACAAGTTGCGTTCGATTAATATACAGGGAATAATTGAATGAATTGAATATTCTTCTAATTGAGAATAACTGATTGGTCCAATATTAAAAAAGTTATTCCCATCTGAAGTGTACCCTTATATTAATGAGGGCCATTGTACATTTAGAAGGTGCGTTCCACTTACTATCCATGCTGCACACGACAAATGGGTCGCCAGTGAATCCTGGCCGGCAATTGCAGAACGGTTGATGATTAACTACCGAGCATTCGGCGTTTTGACCGCAGGTACCGGGGCACGGGTCTTGGCATTTGTTTCGGACGCACATTCGATTCGTCGGACAATCAGGGTTAATCACGCACTCGGGTCTACAGCCTACGTACGGATTGCCGACGTATTCAGAGGGGCAATAGCAAACGCCGAGACCGTCTCGTTCTCTGCAAAGCGCGTTTGAGCCGCAAGCGCCTTCCGCGCAGGGCGACGGTTGAACTGGGTCGCGAGCTAGAAAAGAAAAATTACGATTAGTCCATCTACAATCGAACGCGAGTCGATCTCTCCCTTACTTATTATCGTGCAACGAGTGTAAGGATCGCCGGTGAAACCGTTCGGGCAAACGCAGTTGGGCACGTGGTAAGTCACGTGGCATTCAGCACTCTCGCCGCAGAGACCCGGGCACGGGTCCCTGCATTTCTGTCGCACGCAGGTTTGGTGGCTGGGGCACTCGGGGTTCGATATGCACTCGGGTTTGCAGTTGGGCGGGACGCCTGTGTACTCGGGCAGGCAGCTACAGGACGGGGTGTCGTTGGTCACTTGACACTGAGAATATGGACCGCAGGGTGACGGCTGACAAGGGTTCGTGGGTACTATTACTTCCTCTACAATTGGCGAACGAAATGTATCAATAAATCATCCCATTGCAATTGTGCTTTAATATTATCATCCTACGCACAGTTCACTTAAATCAGCAATCTTTAAGGCTTTTAAGGTGGTTCTATTAAAATCCAAGATAACATCTAAAAATATTTTTTCCAATTACTTCTTCAACCGATGATTATCGTAGTAAACACGACTTGAACAGACTTGAACTATTTTAAAAATTCTTAGTATCAACATTCACTTGAGAATTTTAATAAAACCATCTTAAGTGAGGTAAAATTGTTATAGGAGATGCAACTGCACATAGAATCTGATTGTTCATCTCCTTACTGATCATTTCGCATCGGATGAAGGGATCTCCAGTATATCGTTCCGGACAAGAGCAAATGGGATTATGGTTGACGACCAAACAGCTGGCCTGGACACCGCACGTTCCTGGACACGGATTTCTACATTTCTGGTTGACGCAAGCTTGATCCTTGCGGCAATCTGCACTGATCGTGCATTCAGGTCTACACAGTGGCGGGGTTCCAAGGTATTCTGGGGCACATGTGCACACCGCTTGATCGTTCACCTCTCTACATATGCTGTTCGGGCCGCAGGGGGACGGGTTGCAAGGTCTCGTCGTCGTAGGAACTGTTCATTCGATTAACAATTATCATTAGAAACAATGATAATTCAGTGATTATTATGGGGAACAATATTTATATGTACCTCGGATAGGAGAACACACGATTAAAGCGTTTCCATTGGTATTTGGAGGGCAACTGCACATTGGTATATGATTGATAATATTGCAGACCGCGTTTTGACCACAAGCTCCCGGGCAAGGGTCCACGCATTTATTTCTAATACACGCTTTATCGTTGGGACAGTCTGTGCTCAAAACGCATTCCGGTCGGCAACCAATATAAGGGTCTCCAAAGTATTCAGGTAGACAGGAGCACAGGCCATTATTACATTGAGCGTTGGGGCCACAAGGCGAGCTGCTGCAAGGGTCTACTACCGGCTCTTCCGCTACTGTATTTCAACATCACATGATTAATGAAATCTATAGAAGTCAAATCCTTTTCACTTAAATCGTGCTTAAAACTTACTCATCGGTTTGGGTTGGCAACTAGTAAAAGGATCGCCGGTGTATCCTTCCAAACACGTGCAAACAGGGACGTGATTGTGGACCGCGCAGATGCTATTAATTCCACAGGACCCTGGGCAAGGATCCTGACACCTTTCACGGATACACGCTTGGTTCCTGGGACAGTCTGTGTTGACTACGCATTCTGGGCGACAGTTTGGTGGGACGCCAAGGTAATTAGGTGAACAAGAACACGACGGGGAGCCGTTAATGTTGCGACATTGGGAGTTCGGTCCGCAGGGTGAGTTTATACAGGGATCTGTCGGCGTCTCTACCAGTGGGGCTAGAATTCCACATGAATTTTCATTGACGGATCCTTTTAAATATAAATGTGGAAGAAATACTTGGATTGATTATGTCGAACGCTTACGTGGATTGAAGAAGCATTGAGTGAAGGGATCGCCAGTGAATCCTGGCTTGCAACTACAAATTGGACTGTGGTTCATGACTCTGCACGTGCTCTGTTGACCGCAAGAGTTGGGACAAGGATCCTCGCATTTATTATTCCTGCAGGCACGGTTCAACGGGCAGTCGGAGCTGACTGTACACTCTGGTCGACAATTGGGAGGAGTGCCGGTGTAATTTGGCAAGCAAGAACACGTAGCTTGGCCATTGGACTCTCTACATTGACTGTAAGGTCCGCAAGGCGATGGCTCGCAAGGATTGGCTAGATTTGGTTCTGTAAATATGACATCCACTATTCTTGTATATGAATTATTTTAACAAATACCGAATATGAATTACACTACTCAACAAAATTATGGCATCACGAAAATTGCTCAAGTTTAGAAAATGATCAACAACAAATTATGATTTCTCTTTTAAATTAAAGCTTCAAACCTCTACTGTAAAATAATAAAATATGCTTTCAATCTTCCTAATTATCTTGTCTAATATAATATCATCAAATATAATAAATATGAAATATTTGTTATGGATTTTTTTAAAAAAATGATCTTACGTGGCTCTCTCAGAGGAGTACAGTACACAAAGGGATCACCGGTGTGCCGTTCAAAGCAGGTACACGTAGCCGCGTGATTGACAACGTAACATTGGGCGTTCTGGCCACAAGTGCCTGGACAAGGGTCCCTACACTTTGACCTGATACACGCCTGATTGGTCGGACAGTCCGAACTAAGGGTACATTCAGGTCTGCAGCCCTCGTAAGGATTCCCAATATAGTCGTTCTGACAGGAACAGGAAGCAGAGTTTTGTTGCACCCTGCAGATTGCATTCGCCCCACAGGGAGACGGAGTGCAAGGATCTGGTCTGCTAACTTGAACGTCGACTGAAACGATTAGAAGTTTTGGTCACTTTGTTCTTCATCGATGTACTAATACTTGGGAACTAAATTCTATTCTTACATTGTTGAGGATTACACTGGGTAAACGGATCTCCTATGTACCCATCGTTGCAAGCGCACATCGGTGTGTGACTGACGACGTTGCAAATTGCATTCAATCCACAGGAATTAATACAAGGATCACTACATTTTCGATTGATGCACGCGAATTGGTTGGGACACTCGCTATTACTGACGCATTCGGGTCGGCAATTAGGGGGTGAGCCAATGAATTCTTGGAGGCAAGAACAAGACGGTTGATCATTTATTGCTTGACATTCCGCGTTTGGTCCACAAGGGGACGGCTGACAGGGGTTGGTGGGAATCGGAGGCCTCTCAGCTTCGAAAATCAGACAGGCTACATTATTTCCACTATTATTAGAAGTGAAGGAATGAAATTAATCTTTTCCAAATTCTTACGCATTGGATAACATCTGACGAATGGGTCACCGGTCAGTCTTTCTCTACATGAACACACGGGATTATGGTTCACGACGTTGCAAATCGCGTTCAGTCCACAGCTTCCAGGACAAGGATTACTACATCTTTGGTTTGTACAAGCTTCGTTTAGTGGACAGTCCGAGCTAACCGTGCATTCTGGTCTACAAGTAGGCGGAGCGCCGATGTATCCGTCTATGCAGGAGCACACAGCTTGCATATTGTTTTGCCTGCATTGGCTATTGGGACCACAAGGTGACGGATTGCAAGGATCGCTCACAGTAGTTACTAGAATTTCACAAACATTCATAGAAATTTTTGAAATTCATAGAAATTAATCTCTGGGGGTGGTTTATCTACCTTGGACGGGTGAACAGAGTATGAAAGCATTGCCGGACATTCCCATGGGACAACTGCACATGGGAACGTGGTTGAAAACGTTGCACAATGCATTCTGTCCGCAAATACCGACGCACGGGTCGACGCATTTGTATACAATACACGCTCTGTTCGTTGGACATTCGTTGCTGAGAACGCATTCCGGTCTGCAACCCGTGTACGGATCGCCGAAATATTCCGACAAACAACTGCAAATGCCGTTGTCACAACGTGCGTTCGGTCCGCAAGGCGAAGGATTGCACGGGTCAGTTTCAACCGGACGAGCTATAATATTTTATCATCAAGATAATAATTGACAAAATGCAATTTAAAGAATTAATTAATACTTTTCGGGGCTCTTACGTGGTTCGAGGAAGCAATTGGTGAACGGGTCTCCGGTGTAACCGGGCAGGCATGAGCAAGTGGGGACGTGATTGATAACAGTGCATTGAGCTTGAGATGCACAGGATCCAGGGCAAGGGTCTCTACATTTTTGATTCATACAGGCTTGGTTGGGGGCACAGTCCGAGTTTATGTTACATTCTGGTCTACAATTTGGAGGACTTCCAGTGTATGTAGCTAAGCAAGAACAAGACGGTATACCGCCGATGTTGCGACATTCCGAATAGGCGCCACATGGGGATGGAATGCACGGATCTTTTGGAATGACGTCGTTCTGAACGGGTGGTGTCACTATAAACGTGTTATAAATTGTCATGACTGAGATTGAAATTAATAATTGGCATTAACAGAACAGAATTAAAAATTGAATAATATTAACAAGTATATCAATTGTAATCCTCCTAAAGAACGAAATATTCTACTTACACGGGATGGGGAAACACACAGTGAACGGATCACCGGTGTAGCCTCCCATGCAACTGCAAAGAGGCGCGTGATTGATCACCCTGCAATTAGAATTCTGTCCGCAGGAAGCAGGGCACGGGTTCGTACACTTCTGCCTCACGCAAGCTCTGTCCGAGGCGCATTCTGAACTAGTGACACACTCGGGTCTACAACCCGGTGGCGTGCCAACGTAGCCCGGCGTGCAAGAGCAAACAGCTACTTCGTTTATCACTCTGCACTGGCTATTTGGACCGCACTGAGCATTTCCACAAGGGTCTTTCGGGGCATCAGAAACTGGAGGGACAATATAATAAATAATTTTCTTCTAAAACAAACATTTAACTCATTTGCATCATTATCGTATTGTATAAACGAAAAATTTTTCTGGTTTATCACTTCATGAAATTAACAGGAAATACCATTTAAAATTAATCTTTATATATGTAGCAATGTAAATTATTTTATGAAATATTATATAAAATATTGTATCAAGCATTAGAATTTAACGATTAGTACATGAAACATTATATTATCTTTTATTGGTCGATATTTTATGATGCAAATGTGCTAAACAATTGTAATTTATGGAGGTTTAGGATGAGACTTACCAATGGGTTGGACGGAACAGTATCGATAAGGGTCACCAGTGTAACCAGTAAAGCAAGAGCAAGTAGCTCGGTGATTAATAATTCGACACTCTGCGTTGGTACCACACGTTCCCGGGCACGGGTCAACGCATTTAGAATTGATACAAGCTCGATTAGGTGAACAGTCAGAGTCTAGAACGCATTCTGGTCTACATCCGTCGTAAGGATTTCCCACGTAACCCGGAAGGCAGGTGCAAGAGCCTGCATCGTTTCTCTCTGTGCATCTCGCGTTCGATCCGCAAGGGGAGGGTAAACAGGGATTCACTTGCACTTGGGTGGCCTCAACTAAAATAGCGTAGGTGGCAATATAATTGATCGCCCTTTATCTTATTTAAAACATTTAAATATTCTTATTAAATCAAAGTGTTAATAATTACTATTAAATAAACAAAGTCAAAGGATTATTGTTATTTAAAAAAAATATCTGAATTATTGATTCACTATTAAAATTAAATAAAAAGAATTCTGTTTTTGGGTATGTAAAATTCTTACTGGGTCTAATAATGCATTGAGTGAAAGGATCGCCGGTGTATCCATTATCACAGTAACACATTGGCGTATGGCTGACAGTTCGACACTGAGCATTAGTTCCACAGGACCCGGGGCAAGGATCTCTGCATTTTTGGTTCACGCATGCTTGACTATTAGGACACTCGCTATTGCTGACGCACTCAGGCCTGCAATTCGGTGGCGAACCGATGAAATCGGGTAAACAGGAGCAAGAGGGTGAGTTTCCTGCTATCTGACACTGAGCATTGGGTCCACAGGGTGACGGTTGGCAAACGTTTATCGGTTCCGTTGGAACTGGTGCTAAAAATCCGCTTAAATGTATTAAACAGGCCATTGAAGGATACCTGAGTACGTTGCGAGGACTTACGAGGTGGAAGGCATCTAACGAATGGATCACCCGTGAATCCTTCCGGACAGTGGCAAATGGGATTGCGATTTGCAACTGTGCAACGAGCACCTAAACCGCAGGTCCCGATGCAAGGATTTCTACATTTTTGATTTGTACAAATTTCATTTTGTGGGCACTCTGAATTGACTATACACTCTGGACGACAGTTAGGCGGATTTCCTAAATAACCTGGCACACAACTACATATTGCTTGGCCGTTATTCGATCTACATCTACTGTTCGGTCCGCAGGGTGACGGGCTG
The DNA here is from genome assembly GCF_001652005.2 of Ceratina calcarata. NCBI lineage: Eukaryota > Metazoa > Arthropoda > Insecta > Hymenoptera > Apidae > Ceratina > Ceratina calcarata. Next base: position 32,619 of record NW_017136637.1, on the reverse strand, counting down.
CACGGGTTGGATGGAACATCGGCTGTTGGGACATTGTATTATGTGTAAAAATTCATGAACGAATGAATAGACTACAGATTTTATCAAGA